>NC_064811.1:9844483-10038995 GCF_023721935.1 Panthera uncia | reverse complement strand
AGAGAGAGAAAGAGTGTGTAGGGGAGGGGCAGAAGGAGAGAGAGAGAAAGAGAGAGAGAGAGAGAGAGAGAGAGAGAGAGAATCTCAAGCAGGCTCCATGCTGAATGCAGAGCCTGATGTGGAGCTCGATCCCACAGCCCTGGGATCACGACTTGAGCCAAAGTCAAGAGTCAGATGCTCAACCGACTGAGCCACCCAGGGTGCCCTTAGTAGGAGCATCTAAGATGGGTCTGCCATAGTCTCCAATGTGCCAGAACCATGAGAGGTACTGAGATTCCACAGATACCAGCAATGCTGGTCTTCATTATTTTCACAAATTCCCCACCTCATTACTGCTTTGGACCCTCAACCCCAGGTCCTTTGACTTCTCAGCTTCCCCTACCCTTTAGCTATGATCATCACAGTTTTCCATACCCACAGATATTTCCTTACCATACCCTCTTCCTTGGAATCTCATGAATATGTTTTGATGTTGGCCTTTATAGACCATAGTTGCCCATATTTTCTGCTATGCATTTCTTGCTTTCTCAGATGCAGTATTCAGGACACTCAGCCCTCCCTTTCCAACCATTTCACCCATATCAGTTTGCTTACATGTCTCATTTATCCCATCAGCTTCAGATGTCCAACATCATCAGAAGTCCCTCTTAAAGACAAAGTAGGAATAGCCAATCATAGCGCAACATATATTTTTAAATTATGGAATCATATACAATAAATAGATGAATGAATGAATAAAATAAATGTATTCTCACATAAGATAAATCCTTAGACTAAAGGAATTCTTCATCAGTCTTATCAATTTTGGTGGAATTTGAAGAACTTAGGATTTGGGGGTTGAGTTTCAATAATGTAAGATTATTATCTATCCTTTTATCTTCATTTTCATAAGAACACTATGCTAAAAGGAGACTTTGTACATTTTAAAACTATCTTTCTGATCTTAGATTAAATTTTCAAAACTTTTTTCCAAAGGTCTTTGTAAAGCATACAGAGTAATTTAAGGAAGTGTGATTTTTTTTTTTGATGTTAACACCTAGCATGTATTGAACATCGACTAATTGATAGGCATTGCACAAACTCATTTACTTCTCCCAAAAGCTTTATCTCATACAACATTGGTCAGAAGAGGCTAGACTAGACTATGGTAACTAACTCAATATATCTCAAGAGTGTAACATAACAAACCTTTATTTCTCACTCGTGTTGCATGCTTAATAAGGTTAGGCAAAGGACTCTGAAGCACACAGTCACTCAGGGGCCCATGTTTATAGAAGTTCTGCCATGATAGCACCCCCATCTGGAAAATGTGCTTCCAAAGTCACTAAGTAAGAAAAGAGAGAGCGTGTGCATTTTTTCTCAGAACCACACACCTCTATAGAATTTGCGTTAATTCCATTTCTGCTTTAGAAATAAGCAGATACAGATTCAACTAAAGGGTCATTTGAAAGCCTGTCTGCTGTTTATTTGCACCAACATTCTCCTTTGATATAACATGCAGAGAATTTAATTATTAGATCTTTTGATGGTTATATGCCTTATGAAATTTTTATAGTGAATTATTTATATAACACTTTGGAAATTGCTACACTTCCCCAAATCTTGTAACTTTGGTTTTTGAATCAGCAATGATATATTCTGCCTGTCATTTCTTTCAGGAATATGTGGGCTTGAGTCCTATTTCAACAACTCAAAAATTGTATAACATTTATATATATTTTTTTCTCAGTGAACTTCTTTTTTGCCCATATGCAAGGTATGAAAAGAGTAACTACTTCATGGGACTGTGGTTAGAATTATATCTTTACAAATGTATGCACAGTATGTACATACAATTATATATGAAAACTGTGATGTCTAGCCTGACACATTATTGATGTTTAATGATGTTACCTCTTAAGATAAAGCCAAATATTCATAGATTTAGGAGTGTTTGAGAATTATATTAATAAAATACAGATGAACTACATGATGGAAATTTCAAAGGATAGGATCCCTTTTTAAAAAAAATTTTAATGTTTATTCACTTCTGAAAGACAGAGAGAGACAGAGCACAAGCAAGGGTGGGGCGGAGAGAGGGGGACACAGAATCCGAAGCAGGCTCCAGGCTCTAAGCTGTCAGCACAGAGCCCGACGCGGGGCTCAAACTCATGAACCGTGAGATCATGACCTGAGCTGAAGTAGGATGCTCAACCAACTGAGCCACCCAGGCGCCCCACAAAACTTATTTATTTATTTTTTATTTTTTATTTTTTTAAAGAATAGGATCCCTTTTTAAAGACTCATAAACCAAGGAGAAAACTGTGTGTTCAAGTGTTCAAGATACATTGGTGCTAATATGCTCTTTGGGTTTCTGTCATTAGGTTCCTATTTTTTGGTAAAGGTCCAAAAATTTTAGTATTTTACATTGATTTTGTCAAATTATCCTTGTGTTTAAAACTTGTAAAGCTGAAGTAAGAGAGAGTTTATGATGATTAGGAAGAGACTGCTACGATATTTCCAAATATATTTTGAAATACTAGCAAAGTCTAAAAAAATGAATGTTGGGTAAAGATTTAAAAAAATGAGTGGCACATTCTAAACACATGTTGAGTTTCACCATATTAGAGCTTGTTCAATAGATCTTGATAATATGATTTGCAGAACACATTGGTAAGTTCATTTTTAAAATGCCCATCAAATTGCAAGGGTTTCCTTTTTTTATTCAGTGATTACACTTCTAGAATTTATCTAATTTCTGTACTAACACACTTTAAAGATGATATTACCAGGTAATTTTTGTGTTATGGTTTAAAGCAAAATAGTAGAGGTGATTTAAATATCTATCAATATGGTATTGGCTATGTTCCACTTATACAATAGAAAAGTAAGACAATTTTACTTAGTAGTGTGTTGAATAATAATTAGTAAATCCTGCCTACCGCTTCCTAAAATAGTGGAAAGGCTAGCTTCTTCTGCTGCATCAAAAAAATATATCTTGATAAAACTTGACTCAAATTTAAGGTGTACCAATGAGGCATATGGTGTAAAAATATAGACTGTATTAAATTTGATGGCTCAAGGAAATATCCACATAGAAGTGCCTCAGGTTCTTTGAGCCTGGTGTTGTTCTACCCAGAATTCTCTTACCCTCAGATCTTTAAAAGGCTACGTTCATATATGACTTTCAGCTCATGTATCATCCTCAATGTGGAGCTACTTTATATTGCTGGTAGAGATATAAAAAGGTACAGCCATTTTGTTAAAAAAAGTTTTGGAAATTTGTTGGAGAGATCTCACATTAATATCATGACTCAGCAATTTTACCCTTCAGTGTCATGTTATTTCCTCTTTTGATGATAAAATGTGGATTTTCCCCCCCTTCTGTTTACTGAAAATTTTTCTCTTCGTCTTTGGTGTTCAAAAGTCTGGGGCCATAATGTACCCAAAACTCATTTTCTATATCCCGTTTCGGGTTTGCTGAGCTACTGGAATCTATGGGATAATATATTAATAAGTTTTATAAACTCTGTTACTTTTTTAAGTACCCATTCTCTCCTCTCCATCTATGTCTCCCTTCCCACACATGTATAATATTTTGGTTGTGTCCCATGTGTCTCTTACACTTTGTTTTGCTTTTCCTTTTCCTTTTTTTTTTTTTTTTCATGTTGTGCTTTAGTTTTGGTATATTCTCTATGAACTTATTTTAGAGGTTAACAATCCTGGTTTTTTCACTGTCCTGCCTGCTGTTAAATCATCCAATGAGTTCTTAATGCTAGCATTTTCTCAGTTCTAGGGTAACCATCTGGGTTTTATATAGATTTATTCATCTGTTGAAATTCTTTGTCTTTTGATCAAATTTATCTACCTTCACCTTTATTTTCCTTAACATAATAATTCTAGTTTTAAAAATGTTTTTTCTTAGTTGATTTCTATTAGTATTTTTTTAAACTAAGAGTTAATTTTTTTTAATGTTTATTTGTTTATTTTTGAGAGGGAGGGGACAAGCAGAGAAGGGGCAGAGAGGGAGGGAGAGAATCCCAAGCAGGTTCCATGCTGATAGCACAGAGACCAATGTGGGGCTCGATCCCACAAATTGTGGGAACATAACCTGAGCTGAAACCAAGAGTCGGACATTTAACTGAATGAGCTACCCAGGCACCACAAGAGTTTATTTTTTAAAGCAGTTTTAGATTCACAGCAAAATGGAGTGGAAAGTAGACAGATTTTCTCCTCATATGTGCCCTGTCCTCACACATGTATAGTCCCCCAGACTGGTGTATTGGTTATAACTGATGAACCTACACAGATACATCATAATCACCCCAGGCCCATAGTTTACATTACAGTTCACTCTTGGTGTTGTACATTTTATGGGTTTGGACACCTGTATAATGACATCTATACATCATTATCCATACATGTATGTAACCTATCATACATTATCATAGATAATGACATGTATCTACTATGCATTTCAATATGTATTAAAATACAGAATACTTTCACTGCCCTAAATATCTAAAAGTCCACTGTGCTTTGCTTATTCATCCCTCTCCTCTACCCTCAGTACCTGGCAATCACTGATCTTACTACTATCTCTATAGTTTGTCTTTCCAGATATCCTGTAGTTAGAATCGTACAATATGTGCCTTGTTCAGATTGCCTTATTTTGTTTAGCAATGTGCATTTAAGATTTCTCCATGTCTTTTCATGACTTGATAGCTCACTTCTTTTTAACACTGAATAATATTGCATCGTTTGGATGTACCACAGTTATTGTTCATTCACCTGATGAAGAACATCTTGTTTGCCTCCCAACTTTGGAAATTATGAGTAGAGCTGCAATAAACATGTCTGCCCAGATTTTCCTGAGGACACAAGTGTTTGATCTCCTTTGAGTAAATATCAAAGAGTGCGATTGTTGGAACTTATAGTAAGAGTATGTTTAGTTTTGTAAGAAACTACCAAGCTATCGTCCAAAGAGGAGATGCCATTTTGCTTTCTCATGAGCAGAACATAACAGTTCCTGTTGCTACACATTCTCACCAGCATTTGGTGTTGTCTGTGTTCTGCATTTTAGCCATTCTAATAGGTGCATAATGGTATCTCACTGTTGAATCTTAGGAGTTCTTTATATATTTTGGATAAAAGTTCCTTATTAGATTTATCTTTTGTATATACTTTTCCCAGTCTGTGACCTGTCTTCGTATTCTCTTGACTTGCCTTTCACAAAGCAGAAGTTTTAAATTTTAACGAAATCCAACTTATCAATCATTTCTTTCATGGATCATATTTTTGGGGATTGTATCTAAAACGTTATTGTTATATCTAAGGTATGTAAGTTTTTTCCTATGTTATCTTCTCGGTGTTTTAGAGTTTTGCATTTTACATTTTCATCAATGACCCTCTTTTAGTTAATTTTTGTGAAAGGTTCATGGTCTGTATTTAGATTTTGTTTTTCATATGGATATCAAGTTGTTCCAATACCATTTGTTATAGCAAAGATTATCTTTGCTATATTGTATTACCTTTGCTCTTTTTGTTAAAGATAGTTGCCTGTATTTATTTTAATCTATTCCTGGGTTCTCTATTCTGTTCCATTGATTTATTTGTTTACTGTTTTGGCAATACTATACTATCTTGATTACCAAGGCTTTATTTTAAGTCTTGAAATTAGGTAATGTCAATCCTCCATTTTGTTCTTTCCTTCAATATTGTGTTGACTATTCTGGGTCTTTTGCCTCTCTCTATAAACTTAGAATAAATTTGTAAATATCCATAAAATAACTTGTTGGCATTTTGATTGGGATTATATTGAATCTACATATCAAGTTGGGAAAAACATAATATTTGACAATATTGAGTCTTCTTATCCATGAACATAGACAATCTCTTCATTTATTTAGTTCTTCCTTGATTTTGTTCATCAGTTTTGTGGTTTTCTTCATATAAATCCTGTACATATTTTGTTAGATTCATATCTAAAGATTTCAATTTTGAGAGGGTTTTGCATAATGGCATTATGTTTTTATTTTCAAATTCCATTTGTTCATAGTGAGTATATAGGAAAGCAATTAACTTTTTTTATATCAATTTTATATCCTGTAACCTTACTATAATTGTTTATTAAGTCCAGGAGTTGTGTGTGTGTGTGTGTGTGTGTGTGTGGTATTGTTGTTGATTCTTTTGTATTTTCTAAATAGACAATAATGTTATCTGTGAACAAAGACAGTTTTATTTCTCCTTTTCAATCTCTATGCCTTTTATTCCTTATTCTTGTGTTATTGCATTAACTAGCACTTCCAGTACCATATTGTGAAAGAGTGGTGAGAGGGAATATCCTTGCCTTGTTCCTGATCTTAGTAGAAAAACCTAGGCTTTTTAAGATATTTCTCTATTAATTCCACTATTCGGATTTATAGAGCGATCTCTTTCTAATTTATGTATTTATGTCTTCATTATCATTCACATGTTCATACATTTTTGTGTATCTAGTCATTTTTTTTTTAATTTTACTATCTGCTCAACTTAAGATCCCAGGTATTATAAATGGTCCTGATGATATCTTCCATTACAGAGGGATTCTCCTTGCCTTCTATTAGGCAGATGGACTAGGGCTTTATGACCTCAATCCAAAGAGAAGTTGATCTTAATTACGGCCAGGTACCTTCCAAGTAATATTCAGCCTACCTCAAGTTTATCTCTATGCCTTTCTGGCATATTGGCCATATGGTGTGGCCTTTCTGGGATATTGGTAGAGCCCAACAAGCATCTCTCTCATCTTTGAAAGAAACTGGGAGAGGCAGTTCTGTTTCAGAGGGTTTTCACTTCCTGGCTCACACAGTTTCATATGCTGAGAAGTGTAAGGAGGAAAACAGCTGTGCTGTGGCAGGCATACTCCCTCTATCAGGACTTTTGTCCCTTGTTCCATGAGACTGCAAGGGATTTGATTCTGTTTTTTGGAAGCATTGGGCTCAGCTTCCCATGAGTGCAAGAATGGAACAAATGTTCCAGAGGAATCACTGCTATCAATTTGGACTTCTTCTAGTTTCCAATCTGTCACACAAGCACTGTATAATTGTGAAACGTTCCACAGGTTCCTCTTCCCTTCAAGAGAGTCACCTCTTGGATTTTCTTTCCTTTGGTAGAGGCTCTTTTGCCTTTATAAACATGATTCTCAGCCTACAGTCAGAATCAGTACATGATCCAGGGAAGAAAACAGCCATAAATCACCAGCTTACTTATAAATTGATCTTTATTTTATGAAATTTTATTTTCTCTTGACTTTGTTGCCCCTACAGCTCTCCACTGTCTTCAAAATGTGAATTTTGAAATTTATTTTTTTCTCTAATTTTTATATTGAAAATATTGATCTATTATGAACAGATTTATTTTTCCTAAGAGCACGAGCCTGAGACATTATTTTGGTTCATCAAATTGTTAAGAAAATTAACAATTTTCATAATTTGTTACATTGGCAAAGCTGTGGAGAGACAGATATGTTGATATATTGCTGGTTCAAGGGGCATGAAGGATAATTTTCCTGTAGCTATCAATATTACAAATGTGTTAGGGGCACCTGGTTGGCTTAGTTGGTTAAACATCCGACTTTGTTTGGCTCAGGTCATGATTTCACAGTTTATGAGTTCAAGTCCCACACTGGGCTCTATGTTGACAACGCAGAGCCTGGAGCTTGCTTCAGATTCTGTGTCTCCCTCTCTCTCTGCCCCTCCTCCACTCACACTCTGTCTCTCTGTCTCTCAAAAATGAATAAACATTTTTAAAAATTTTAATACTACAAAATGTTTTTTCTTTGATTCATAAATTATATTTCTGGGAACTTATACCAGTGAAGGACATATTACAAGAGTATTTGTTACAACATCATATCTAATAGCAAAAGATTAGAATGAATCCAAATGTCCATCAATAGGATTATAGTCTAAAATAAAATATTAAGCTAATGTAAATAATTATGGAGCTTTTTGTCAAATGGTATGGAAAAATAGCCAAGATATATTGTTAATTAAGTGAAAAGATAAATCTGCAGATAAAAGTTTAAGGATGTTAATGTCAGTAAAAAATGGGAATTCTAGGAAATATGTATTTGTACCTAATATTATAACATGTAGCTGGAGATACAGAAGAGACTAGTAATACTGAACGCTCACCGAGGTATGAGAGAAAAGAAACTGAGTGGATGGAAGGTGGAGTGTAGGAAGAAAACTTTTCACTATATACTTTTATAAATAGATATAGATACACCATGTGAATGTGTAACCCATTCACAAAACAATATATACATCTAAGAAGTAATGAAATGGTGAAATTCATAACCTTTCTAAGAGAAAGAGTAAATAATGTCACAAATCACATTGAAAACAAGACAAATTTATCATGACTCCAGAATCATACAGTATATTTTACTCAAGCCTGACCAAAATCTAGAGAAAACACACATAATGGGCTATGAGCCAAAAAACTGAGGATTGAAAACTCACAGATGATGTTGGCTTCTCTCAGATACAGCAGCAATCGTAACTTCCAAAACTAGTCAGGTAATGGCAACCACATTCATTGAAGGGAAGGGAACATCTTACCCCAGGAAATAAACATTTAATAACCTAAGTCTCAGTGAATCCCACCCACACAACCAAATTACATTTTTCAGCAGTGGTAAGTATGAGCAAAATCTCCTAGAAGACAACAACATTTCAGGATAAAAAAGATACACTCTTTATCAAATTAACAGAGAAGTGTGGCTGGAAACTTAATGGAAGCTGTAGGCATTAGACCAATTTACAGAAGAAAAAGAAAAGATTACATGTCCAAGGAGTTTGTATCTTAGAAACAAAATTTGCAAAACTAGTCTGTAGACTGATATTTCTCAGAGGAAAAGCAAGATGAGTGAGTGTCTTTGCCATTGCTCAATGAAGAACTTGCAACTATTTATTCTCAATATTTGACAACATCTCAGAATCCAATTAAATGTCCTTTGGAGTCTTAGCAGCCTCCAAGTGTTCTATTTTAGTGGACAGAGAACTGGTCTGAAAGTTAGGAAGGCATAGATTCCAATCTCAGCAGTCCCATTAGCAGATCTTGGGGCAATCCATTTCTTCTCTGCATGCATTCATTTCTTCCTCTGAAAAATAAGGTCTTTGATGTAGATAATCTCTATAATGCCTTCGGGCTTCACATACTAGGACTCTATACATTGAAAGAAATAAAGATCCTTAAGAGTGATTCAAGCGACTCCATTCTTTATATTGAACTGCATAAAGCAGGTCACATAGATTATCTGGTTTACACTCAGAAACAAACTGGCTTAGAAATCTAGCTAAGTCCTTTTCTCTTTGGGTCTTGAGAGGTCTCAATTGTAGAACAAAGGAATTGAACTAGATACCCTGAGTACATTTTAAATAAGACACATTGTTGATGAGCTCAAGATAAATGAGGTTGAATACCTTGATGTTGGAAAACTTATTGGTCTTGGTTAGTTAATGATTTTATTTATATATTGAATAAACACTGTCCCGACCAAAAGCGATTGGCCTAAATATTTAGGGCACATTTTTTCTGCTCTTTCTCCTTCCTAAGCCAGCCAGTCTTCATCATTCCAATGCGTACAGAGTAAGAGAACAGAAAATTAGAGAAAAAGAAAGAGATCTGGGAACTGCAGCATTTCTCAGGGTGTATCTAAGCATGAGCAGTGACAGGGACTCTAGCATCCTCAATGTGATCTCCTTTCATCAACCAACAACTTCTCAGAGTTAACACAAACATGTCTTCTGATGAAATCACTAGTATGTGAAAAACCCCTGCTCTCTTCCTTTTTATTCTAGTTAGCATTTACAGGACACTTATGAGCTGCCTACATATTATATTAACCCCGTCTCTATATTATCCCATTTAATCCATACGGCAATCCTGAGATACTAGTATTATAACTCCAGTTTACAATAGAGAAAATTAAGACTTAGAGAGGCTAAGCTTCTAGCTGAGATCACACAGGTAGTCTCAAGCATCTAGGAGCAGAACCAAGCTTCAAAGTTATATTTTCAAACTCCAAAGACTCCACTGCCACTCCATTGCCTTGCCTTGTCTCCATTTAAGGATATTTGCAAACATGAAACATTATTATCTTTGTTTGTTTTTACATGTCTCCCTCACTATCTGAGCTTTCACTATCCAAATATTTGCTTTAACGATCTGCAAAAATCTTTCATCAAAAACTCACCATCCAAACCGAAAACCTAGTCTAACAAATTTGTCATGCATACACTCACTTCCGTTGTTTGCAAGTCTGGGCAGAAGGAAGCAGAGTATGCTACAGCATTATCTCAGCCCTTCTTCCCACAGGGCTACATCAAGGGCTCCTATTACTTAAATGTGTCATACTTTACTCATATCTTCCTCACATGATGAAGTGAAATGTTTTAAAGAAAGTACAAAAGTTAGTGAATAAAATAAGAAAAGTAAATAGAGTATTAACTAATTAATTAATTAAAGAGCCTAGCAAAGCCTACACGTTAGAGAAATGGGAAGTAATAAAGTGAACTGAGGGAGGAGAAAGCTGTCATTCTCTTCTGGACATATTCCAATGAGGCCTGCACTCTATCCATCTAAGGCAACGACTGTAATCAATGTCACCCATGACTCCACGTTACCAAAAACGAACAGTCAATGTTCAGCCACTATTTTACTCAGCTTCTTACCAGGATTAGACACAGTTGTTGGGCTACGTACACTCTCTTCATTGAACTTTCAAGATGGTTCTCCTGGTCCTCTTCTTAGTTAAATGACTGCTGATTCTCAATTTTCCATCGTCTGGATGCTGGAGGGACCCAGACGTCAGTTTCTGAAGCTTCATCTTCTCTCTGTCTACATTTGCTCCCAAGGTAACCTCATCCAATTTAAACGCTACATATAAACAGCTGACTATTAAGTCTTAATCTTCAGTCTGACATCCTTGTTGTACTTCATCGCAGCTCTCTGTACCTTATACTCCTAATTTCTGTCCAGACCTAAAAAAGAAAAAGACTGATTTGTAGTATTTGATGAATTTTTGGCACAAAGGAACCCAACGCATGGCCAGTTTTCAAGGCACCATTGTGGTATTTGCTCTTTTGAAACAGTAGTATTTGTTTCCACATATCACTGGGTATCTCTAACGGTACTTGAAATCTACAACTCTGATTCTTGGATGTTAAGGAGGCTTCTCAAACTTATGACCGAAATGCAATTTTGAGGCTCTCTCTTTTCAAACCTAATCTGCCACAAATCTCAAATGACACCATCATTTCCCCAATTTCTCAGGCAAAATTTCTTGGGAAAAAGTCTATGACTTTCTCTGTTAACTCTCAGCTTGAAAGATTCTAAAAGGAGTTTCCCAAACTACTAAAAACCTGGAGGTAAAATTATTCTGGAACATTGGCCACTGTCCCAGTTTTAGCTCCTGAAGAACTTGTAGACTGAGAGCTTGGTTTTAGACGAAGAAAGCTCAACACTGGAGAAAATCTCTCAAAAAGAAGCACATGCCATCTTACTTAAAGTATTACCTGGATGTGAGGTCATGTACAAAAAGGGCAACGGTGTGATAAGAGTTGAACTTTCTACATACTGTAATGCCCACCCTTGCAAGAGAGTGACGCGGACCATTTTGGTGCCCACTAGGGACCATGGGAACCCAGGCAATTCATGGCTGAATTCGTGCTACATATGCTCCTGCCCTGTGTGGCCACATCGTTGCTGATAGGATCTTGTATTTCAGGGTAACTAGAATGGATGTTTAATCTAATCATGCTTCTGTGTATTTGCACATGTTTGTGTGAGCCTGTGTTTTCTTCATGCCAATTAGTAGCTCACCAGAAAACCTGTCTTCCACATACGAGTAGGATCAGAAACCAGAAATAGGTCCGGAATCTCCATGTTTACTACAAAAATTTTCAGACACATAGAGAATCATATAAGGTAATATAATGTACCCAACATGGAGATTTAATATGCGATCACAATTTTGAGATATTTCTTTTGGATCCTTTTATTAACAAGATTTGCATAGTTGCAGCTATTTTTGTGCCCCTACTGGAACCCATCCCTTTCCTTCTTTTTCAGATACAACTATTATATATGTATTATAGATACATGAAGGTAATATGTATTCCCAGGAAGAAGAGTTATTCTGTGAACGTGTGGGTAGTCACACACATTCCTGGTGCTACTAAATCCTGATGGAAATATATGGCTGTGTGCAACTCTGATCCTGTAGGAGTTATTGTTGTATCATTCTTCCTGCCAGAAACATCTCCAGCCTGTTTCTAGAAAGAATTTCCAAAAATAGTCTCTCCAATATTAGTGGGACTGTCAGAAATGTCCTCCCTCTTTGGGAGGAGCTCCTTAGGCAATCGAACACCTGTTCTCTCTTCCCTCATCTTGCTTGTCTCCTCAAAGAAAATACTTTTAGAGAACACTTTCAAACTAGTTTTATGTTTTCAAAGTCCAGTGTTCTTTGAGTTTCTTTTCTGCCCCAAAGTTCTCTCACATAATCACAGCTATGTTTCAAAATGACTTTATTCTAGGTATAGAGTGTCCAGCTTGCTTCCAGTTCAGATTTGCCCCCTGAAGGAGTCTTGGATATCTCCACGAGTACCCTTATGTGGAACAAATAGGAAAAAAATCATAGCTACATGATCAGATATGCAAAAAAAAAAATATGTACAATTTAAAACAAATATATGACATGCATGTTAGTATAGTTTATATTAACATATATTCATGGTATACTATGTACTTTTATTTTAAATTCATATATATATATATATATATATATTTAAAAGCACATATTTTGTTATATACTTATAAAACTGGGTTCCTATAACATTGTTGTTTCTCTCATTTGAAGCCTGCATAGTAAGTTATCTGCTTCAGGTGATGTATGCATTATATTCCCGATTAGAATGTGGCCTCGTTAGGAACGAGAACTGTAGCAACCTACTTTATGATTTCTGCACTCTGCTTTGCCTTGATTCCTGGAATATAGTTAAGTATACAAAATCTATGGAGTTATGAATTTTTAATCTAGAAATCAAGGTGAGCAATGGAAATATAGGAATTATAGATGCCAAAAAGAAAACAGACCTCAGAAACTCCAGATGTTTTTACTCTGCCTTGGGAATGAGTTGACACATGTAGGAAACCAAGGATCTGGATTAAAGGACCAGCTAGACATCATATGGGCAAGCGAATAAAACTGGGCAGATTGAATAGAGAACAGAAAAGTCAAATTTTAGGGTGAAAGTCACATCAAATGTGAATTTCAGTTTCGGTTCATTTCAGTTCATAGGAATTCAGTTCATAGAAATCACTAAAATGTGCATCTTTCCCACTCTTACAACAAAAAAAATTTTCTGGGAAAATAGGATTTTAAAATTTTATGAGAGAATTTTATGAGGTCACAAGGACAAATAATTGACCTAAAATATGGAGAGACACACACACCAGCAGTGAAAAGTAAGACTTCAGCATTGCTTACCTGGGATGTTGCCACTGAATTCCACATAAGCTGGTAAGAAGAATCAACCAGAAAGTTTTAATGAGTTGCTAACAGCTAAGTATAGATTAGTGAAAGGGTATGAAATTGTAGCAGGATTCTCACACAGAGAGTCGTGACATCGAGGCTTTTCTTTCCAGGAAGCCACTTTATTCCTGCCAGCACCGCTCAGTTGGGTTCATACCCGAAGAACTGAGCTCCCAAACGCCCCGTGACATAGTTTTTTAATACATTTTCTATTTCTTTGTCTCCCATATATGGTAACACACAAACATGCAGTCTGATTAAGTAGTCTCAGTTTACAAGGTCATGAGGGATGTTGTCACGTAGGTGCATAGCCAGGTTACCTTGAAGTTTTTTCTTTTCTCTCTTTCTCTCTCTCTTTTTTTCTCTCCTTAGGTTGGGGACCCTACCACAAAATTTCTTTGGGCCATGGACATAGGGATATTCATACACTCTTCCAGGATTTTCTTCTAGGTGTTCATAAGGAAGATGCGGGAAAATCCCAAGAAAGCTTTCACCATGATACTGGCTAGGACAGAGAAATAAGAATTACTGTTGATACTCTGCCCAGTTCCAAACCCATTACCTCCCTTAGGAAACACAACACTTGACCTGTGTAAGGAAAAGTAACCAAACTTTAACCACAGCTAGGAGTTAGGAATAGAAAAACAAAGTCCATGCCTGAGAAATGAGGAAGTAAATGCAAGATCCAGTGTGGCAGGGGGGCAGGGACACTTGAAAAGTCCATACCCTGGAGGCTCAGGCTCACAGTGCCTAAATTTTAATTAAAACACCAGAGAATGCCCCCAGGACTCCTTCCCACACACTTAAAAGCTTTGAATGAAAAGAACATTGAAATGCAGCAGAGAGAGTGCAAGAGACAGATTTTCTCTGGAGAGCAGAGTAAATGGAAATTCGGTGGCATGGAAGGATCCAAAACCAAGGTGGGAGAAAACTTCAAACCCAGTCCAACTCCTAAGTAGATTAGCAAAAATCACCATGTAAAAGGCTACAAGAGGAAAAGGCATGATTATCTCCAAGCATAAAAATTATTTGTCAGTACCCACTGTCCTACACAATTTGCCAGGTTTTTAACAACAACAACAACAACAACATAAACAAAATAAAACAAACAAACAAAAACCTAAACAACAACAGCAAAACTTATGAGGCATACACGGAGATTGAGTATAGTCTGAAAAGACAAAAGCAAGCAATAGAACCAGACTCACATATTCACAGATGTTGAAATTATCAGATAAGAAATTTAAAATAACTATTAATAGTGTGTTAAACCCTCTATTGGAAAAAAAAAAAAAAAAAAAAACAAAACAAAAAAAAAAACACCAGAAGGCAAAATACTAGATCAGATAAGTCGTCCTCAGAGATAGAGGCCATAAGAAAAAATAAATTGTGATACTAAACAAAAGTCAGAGTAACAGATACGGAGAATGACTCCCACGGGTTTACCAGTAAACTCAACACAGACAGGAAAGAATCAGTCAGCTTAAAATAAATTAATAGAAATAATTACAATTGAAATAGAAAGAGAAAAAAAGTGAAAAAAAAAAAAAAAAAAAACAGAACCGTTTAAAGCATTAGAGAGATGAGGGACAACATAAAATGGTCTACATACTTGGAATAAGAGATGGATAAAATAAAGAATAAATATTTGATGAAATAATAACTTAGAATTTTCCAAAATTAATAGCAGACACCAAACCACAAATTCAAGGTCACAGAACATAAAGTAGAATCAGTAGCAATAAAACTACACCTGGATCTATTGTTTTTGCTGAAATTCAAAGACAAAGAGAACCTTGATGGTAGTTGGGGGTGGGAGGAAAGACATATTACTGAAAAAATATATGTATATATATTTGTAAGAGTTACAGCAGACTTCTCATTAGAAATCAATGTAAGCAGGAAGGCAGTGGAGTGACACATTTAAAATAATGGAAGAAAAAAAAAAGTCGGCCCTGAATTTTATATTCAGTGGAAATGCCTTTGAAATATCTTTGAAAGAATTTAAAAAATTCAAGTGTCTTTGAAAAAATTGACTTTTGGGTTCACCTCCAACATATAAAGAACTTGGGAAACTGTGACTTCCATCAAGAAAAACCTGAACAAACTGTGTTTCAATGACTTTTTTTTAAATCTATCACTGAACAGAGATCACACTACTACCCCAAAATTTGGAGAGATGGACAAATTTAGGGATACACAGCTGAGACCTCTTTGGAGCAGAAGCCACTGTAAACCAGAGCTATAAAGTGGAAGAGAAACTTAAATAATGATTTTGACTAATTGCTAGAACTAAGGGTAGATTAATATGAGAGAGAAACTCTTGAGGGCCTCAGAATTAGAGGGAAGCCCATAGTTTCATGAGTGTTCCCTCCAGGAATCCCAACAAGTTCTAACAGTGAAGATCTGACAAAGACCCCCATGTAGCTTTGCAAGAAGGAAGGGAAGAGTAATCAGTATGAAATATGCAGAGTATTCTCCATGATAAAAGACCTATTCTCCAATGGTATATACTGTTTTGAAATATTTATTCATATCTAAAGATAGTTCTCAGAGCACATTTTGGGAAAGCCTTTATAGAAAAAAATGTATATATTTCATCTGGCAAAGAGAAAGTATTCTGTCCTTATAGCTATTCTTGTGATTATTGGCATAGTATCCCTTCCTCTCAACTCCCTGGTTAATAACCTTTGGGCAATATATGTGAATATATTGCCCCCAACTGTGTAACTTAAAATATATGCTTTGGGCCAAAGCACATCTCAAACATTCTTCCAAGAAGAACTAGTGGGTAAACACTATGACATCAGGAAATCTGGGATCATTTGCGTTCCCTGACAAAATACCTTTCCCACTTGTTTGTAGGTGTCAAAGGCAAATGAAAACATTTTTATGAGAATTGAGAAATCAGCAAGCTTACTGATAGACTTCTTTGCCTAAGAACCCAGTTTTGTGGGAGGCAAGGGGCTGACAATGGCTTCCAGGTGCACATAAGGGGTCATGAAAATAGTAAGAAGCATGAAACATGGAGGCTGAAGTTTCCAAAAATCTGTTCCCTCAATTTCACAATTTTCGGTAGGCTCAAGTGTTTCTGCTGTGGCTTGTTTAAAACTATCGATCATTTTGGAACAGAAAAGTGACTCAGTTCCTCGGAACTGGGACCTCAAGGAACAATCTCTGAAGAAATTTTTCTGCTTCTTCGAATAGTGAGTTTATTTATCAAGAATTTGCACTCCCTGGGTCAAAAGAGTGAGACACACGATTAGAAGGGGATCTGGTGATATCTCCTTCTTTTCTTTCCAGATCCCTCTGCTAGACAACAAGCAAGATGCTGGTTTTCTTTGGGAACATTTATTTGCCTTTTTGATACCAAGGTGTGCTTTGGAGAATAGGAACATGAGATGAATTAGGCTCTTGTCAATTTACATGAAAACTCTAAAACGCCAGTGACACCCCCCAGTTCCGTAAGTGTTCATTTTATTCTCCACAGCAATCTCTTGTGTTAGAAAAACAACCCGTCCTGTGAGTCAGACTCATGTTTGTCTATACCCCATGGAGAGCTGGGAGACAAATAGATTAAATCAAAGGCTGAGTTTGCACAGAAAGGAAAAGCTTTTCAGGGGTATTGTCACAGTTGTGTTTAGTGGTTCTCGATCAGATGTGTGGTACAGTGTCCTTGTTTGCTTCCTCATGATTGCCTGAAGTACCATCCATCGGTCCCCTCG
This sequence comes from Panthera uncia, assembly GCF_023721935.1. Classification (NCBI taxonomy): domain Eukaryota; kingdom Metazoa; phylum Chordata; class Mammalia; order Carnivora; family Felidae; genus Panthera; species Panthera uncia. The sequence continues at coordinate 10,021,712 of NC_064811.1, read as the reverse complement.
TCTCAGCCATATCTACCCATGCTTCATGGCCATAGTCATGAGTCCCCTCTTTCAGGAAGTCTCCTTCCTGAAAGACAGATTTCCTTCAGTCTACGATACCGATTCCCCTTCCTGGTGCAATCTAAATTAAGAAAAGAGCTCCTAACAGAGCACAGTGGCCTCACTCTGTCCAGTGGCCCAAGGTTTGATTTTATTGAAGTCTCTGGCATTGAACCTCGGCAGCATGTGCTGGTATTTGGCATGCACCAATGGTCATGGCTAGCTAGTGGTCTGCATGTCGTTACCTCTGGCCTCCTCACTAGTGCAAGAGAGACATCTGCAGCGATCTGCAGGAGAGAAATATGTTTCCTGCATTGTCCTCTTCAGCTCCCACATTTATACAATTTTTTGTCTTTCAATCATCCAAATTACTTCACAGTCACCAACTCACTGATGAGGCTATATAATGGCTTGGCAAGGCAATTCCTCCTCATTGTCATTGTCACCCAGAAACTAAGGTTCCATTACATAAAGCACCTTGCCAAAGCATGCTCGGTTGGAAAATAGTGAAGCCAACTCTTTCAAAGACTTATCAATCCCACCCCACGTTCTCCTCAGGAAAAACAAGTTTGTTGTGTCTAATTCTATTGTTTCTATTAAAACCCAGTTAAGTTAATGCTTTGCCTAGAATGGATAATGGAAAGTCACTAAAACCATATCAGATTAAATTGTGGAAAGACTGCAATAAAAAGGTATAAAATAGGGACGCCTGGATGGCTTAGTTGGTTAAGCGTCCAAGTCTTGATTTGGGCTCAGGTCATGATCTCATGGTACATGGGTTCAAGCCCCTCATCGGCCTCCACACTAACAGTGCAGAGCTTGCTTGGGATTTTCTAGGTCTGTCTGTCTGTCTGTGTCTCTCTCTCTCTGCCTTTCCCCCACTTGCTATCACTCTCTCCCTCTCAAAATAAATAAACTTTTAAAAAGTAGAAATAAATAGCATTAATCTGGAAAGAGTCTGAACTCAGATTACCTCACAAATGTCTTTAAATCTTAGTCCATTTTAAGGAAAATGAAATGGGAAGCCATAAAGAATTTATCAGGGGTGAGGTTTACACAGGAAATACAGTGTGGAAATCCAATCCAAAGACTTGTATTTAAGTAAAATATCTTGCCTTTACATCAAAACACTGCTGAACGGTTGCACATTATTTTATGTGTAAATGAAATATTTAAGGGATGCATATATAATCTATTAGGATGCTTACATTTAATTAACCCTCCTGATTAGTCAATCAATGGGCTGGTCTCAAATAAAAGGATTTCTACCACAATGTAAAAAAAAATCTTCAAAAATGGTGCCAAAAGAAAGAGAGGTACAGTCAAGTCTGCAAGGAGGACAGATACACCATGAGGTCTGGGATATGATGCACTCACTGGAGACTTCCATTTGGTGCCCCCTTCCCAGGTGCTTTCTCATGCCAAGGACTCCAAAATGCTACCCACATCAGCTGGGTGCAGAGGGATCTTGCCCTGTGAGACCTTCTTCACAGAGAAGAACTGTGCTCTTTGTTTCTTGGAAAAGCCATAATTCCACCATAGGCAGGTGCATTGGAGGGTCCACTGCGTAGCAGCAAGAGTGGCTGGAAGGCGCACAGTGAGTCTGGCACCTGTGCCTCAGCCCAGGCCCAGATGCCCAGAGCAAAGCCTCGTCCATCATCCAGGGTCAGTGAAGCTTGAAAGTGAGAGCCCCACCCACAGACACCATCTGGGGAAGTGGAAAGAGCCTGTGAAGCCAGAGTCAGAAAAATTGGCTTTGAAGCTTGGCTGTGACTCTTTCCAACAGGAATTTTCTAGACGAGTCACAAAATTGCTCTGGACCTGAATTTCCTTCACCTGTAAATTAAAAGGAAGATAACCATTCCACTCTGTCTGCCTCAGATGTTTTTTGTGAATATAGGAAACAGAGACCTTCCCTGCTTCTCTTCTAAAGGGAAGCTTCTGCCCGTCTCCCCACGCTTTTGTCTCTCTATACTCTTCCATTAAAAGCTGCTTCGAAATGATGTGGGGGTGCTAATTTGTCAATGTGGGATATTTACTGAATCATATTATACTAGTGGGACTTAAATATCAATATCTACATGTGTTCATCATCCTTGCTGGTGGTAAATTGACTTAGAATTTTCCTCCTTATAAAGGCAGCTTTCTGTGGCCTCATTTGGGGCCCTGACATTTCTATCTACTGAGGATAAGGTATAAGGCAATAGATTCCAACTCCAAACCACATTCTACATTCCATTATATGTGGATCCTTGAATCATGAAATAAAAGACCAACTATCAATACTATGCACTTTATATGCCATCTGATTATTCATGGTTCGTATAACAGCTTTGGTCAGAAACATAAAGGATAATAGAAGTTAAATGATCAGGGGTGCCTGGGTGGCTCAGTCTGCTAAGCAACCGACTCTTGGGTTCGGCTCAGGTCATGATCTCACGCTTCATGGGTTCCAGCCCCGCGTCGGGCTCTGCATTAACAGTGTAGAGTCTGCTCAGAATTTTCTCTCTCTCCATCTCTCTCTGCCCCTTGCCAACTCATGCTCTCTCTCTCTCTCTTTCTCCAAGTAAATAAACTTAAAAAAAGACCAGACAACAATCAAAAACAATCCAAACCTCTAACAGTCAAGATCGGAAGTAAATGCCTTATGAAATAATTGATTACATACAAAACAGAATAACAAGATACACATGATAAATATAACTATTTCAGAGTCATCAACTGTTGCAAAGGGAAAGGAGGAGACATCAGTTTCTTATAGAAATGCGGAACTGTGACCTTGACCCTGTTTGACCCCTGAAAAGTTGTATCTCACTTTCACCAAGAGTACAGCATGGCTTAGATGACCACTATGCTTTTTATTGACCAAATATGAGGTGTTCTGTTTTGTTATTGTTGTTGTTCAAGCAAGATATCTCAGACAACAAAATTCAGTTGCTTATGCCTCCATTTCCCCCAACTGTAAAAGTAGACTTCACTGGAGAAGTTCTTGCTTCAGCAAGGAGTTTGGTGGAACAGTGAGATAATAACTAGGAAAGTTCTTTGTAAAGTACAAAGCAGAAATGCACATAAAAATATATACAGGCACACACACATATACAAAATGCATATATATATATATATATACACACACATTATAAGTAAAATTTTTTTTATAATTTATTCATTTTTTAAGAGAGAGATAATGAGAGAGAGAGAGAGAGAGTGTACAAGCTGGGGAGGAGCAGAGAGAGAGAAACAGAATCTGAAGCCAGCTCCAGGCTCTGAGTTGTTAGCACAGAGCCCAATGCAGGGTTCGAACTCAGGCTTGAACTCATGAACTGGGAGATCATGACCTGAGCTGAAGTTGGACGCTTAACCAACTGAGCCACCCAGACACCTTTTTTTTTAATTATTATTATTGTAATTTTTGGGACAGGATATGTGACCCTGTCCCTTTCTTTAAGCATGCTTCTTAGAAGAAAATTTTTATGTTTGTTTATTTATTTATTTATTTTAATTTTTTTTTAACATTTATTCATTTGTGAGAGACAGAGAGCGCAAGCAGGGTAGGGGCAGAGCGAGAGCAAGACACAGAATCTAAAGCAGGCTCCAGGCTCTGAGCTGTCAGCACAGAGCCTGATGTAGGGCTCAAAGCCACCAACCGTGTGATCATGACCTGAGCCAAAGTTGGATGCTTAACCAACTGAGCCACCCAGGCACCCCTCTTTAAGCGTGCTTTTCGAGCACCTGATACGAGCCAAACACACTGTAACATTTGTGTAGCACGTGTTCTTTCATGGAAACCTCACACCAACTTGTTTGAGAAAGGAATTATTGCCATCTCTTACAGATAAGAAATATAAGGCTTAGGGGGGATGCTCTTCAATGGGCATAGGGCCCGATGTGGCCATTTTTCAGAGCTACTGAGTTGTAATGAGTAAAGTTGTGTGGGTTGTTATCCCTAAACCCCCTACCACCTGTTTTAACCAAATCATCTTGTGTGGCATATGGTGGAGCTAGATGTAGACCAATAGAGGAGTTTGAAGTTTTATTATAGTCATCGTGTCCTGGAGAGAACAGAGTGCACCGTGAGGGTCCACATGGAGAAGGACCAGCATCAGTCCCAAGGCAGAGAGATTGGAACCGTGAGCACGCACTTGCGTTGTGGCTCCTGCAGGAAGGAATGGGCAACGCTAACAGCTTTAAGATTGGATGATGTGAACAATGTAAATAAATTCAGCAGGCTCTAGGGCCTAGGGTCTTCCCTTGGTTGCCTGGCACTTGGCCTTGGGGCAGTTAAGGCAGGCATATCATGGTCTGAAGTATGACCTCCTGATAAAGGAAGATAATTGGGTTCTCAACTGGCTGTTCAGTAAGAACAGCTGACCAGCCTCCAGCCAGAACCTCCAAACTGGGTCAAGATAACACACACACACACACACACACACACACTTTACCATAGCACTTAATATTTGGAGGGTACATTTGACAATTTATTATATATTTTTCCTCTTTGAAAGAAAATTGAGAAGATAGAAAATGACATGGCAACATAAGAAGGAAGTGAGAGATTTGGCCAAGGGTCAAATCTCAGCTGTCCTGCTTACTAGCCAAATAAACTCCAACAATGTATTTACCTTCTTTATGTCCCTTTTTTTCCCCACATATATAATACTAGTATTTAATTGGATATGCCTTATAGTAAGTTCTCTACATATGTTAGCTTTAAAAAATTCAGCATCTACATAGGGACACTTGTACCCCAATGTTTATAGCAGCACTCTCAACAATAGCCAAATTGTGGAAAAAGCCTAAATGTCCATCAACTGATGAGTGGATAAAGAAATTGTGGTTTATATACACAACGGAGTACTACGTGACAATGAGAAAGAATGAAATATGGCCCTTTATAGCAACGTGGATGGAACTGGAGAGTGTTATGCTAAGTGAAATAAGCCATACAGAGAAAGACAGATACCATATGTTTTCACTCTTATGTGGATCCTGAGAAACTTAACAGGAACCCATGGGAGAGGGGAAGGAAAAAAAAAGAAAAAAAAGAGGTTAGAGTGGGAGAGAGAGTCAAAGCATAAGAGACTCTTAAAAACTGAGAATAAACTGAGGGTTGATGGGGGTTGGGAGGGCGGGGAGTGTGGGTGATGGGTATTGAGGAAGGCACCTTTTGGGATGAGCACTGAGTGTTGTATGGAAACCAATTTGACAATAAACTTCATATATTGGAAAAAAAAAACTGAGAACAAACTGAGGGTTGATGGGGGGTGGGAGGGAGGGGAGGGTAGGTGATGGGCATTGAAGAAGGCATCTTTTGGGATGAGCACTGGGTGTTGTATGGAAACTAATTTGACAATAAATTTCATATAATAAAAAAAACTCAGCAGCTAAAGACAGTTACCTAAAGCAGCATTTGGTCCTTCAGAATAATTTATGAGATTTTCCACCCTATCCTACTCAAATGATAGCATTAAATGAGAAATTATAACTACAAATTACAGAATCTAAGACCAAGCTTATTAGGATGAAGTGGAAATACAATGGAGTTATAACATTGAAAAATCTTGGAATCTCTTAAAATAATAGTAACAGTAAAAGGTCTGTGTTAGAACTAATGAATGTCTTACCATATCCATCTTAATGATAGAGTCACTAAAAATCAGTGAAGTTGTGTCATAATAGCCAAGATATCTTTAATGTATTTTATTTACCCATTGCCTGAATACTAATGCAGAAATAAATGCAAATAAAAAGTGTTAGACTAGAATAGAACCCGGGGAATCACCTGGTTTAACACAATTGTTTTAGATAAGGACTCCTGTGGTGAGAGAGGAAACCCATCTGTAAATATCCTCGATGAAACTTATCCTCAAGATCTCTGAGCAGAGAAGACTCAAGTTCATATTCCTTGGTTGGGGTTTAGATTTTCCAGAAGGCCAAGCATCAGGCATCCATTCAGAACAGAGTCATCAATAGCCCCATTAAAGCAGAAGCCTGGGACTTCTTTCACTGCATACATTCTGTGTTTCTCATTTGCTTGGGTTCTTCCTCACTATAGAGACCTGGAAAATAATACTGGATGAAGGTCATGACAGCTTCATGGGCTTGTGGAAGTCACTCCTCATTCTGATCCTCATTATTAAAATGGGCTGTATAGGGGCACCAGAGGCTCAGTCCATTAAGCATCTGACTCTTGATTCTGGCTCAGGTTATGATCTCATGGTTCTTCTTGAGTTCAAGCCCCACGTTCCGCTCCTCAGAGCCTGCTTGGCATTCTCTCTCTCCCTCTATCTCTGTCCCTTCCCTACTTGTGCTCTTTCTCTCTCTCAAAATAAATAAGTAAACTAGAAAATAAAATAATAAAATAAAATAATAAAATAAAATAGGCTGTATAATGATACTCACCTCCCAAGAATGTTGTTAAAAGTCAATTCAGGGGCACCTGGGTGGCTCAGTACATTGAGCTTCCAACTTCGGCTCACGTCATCATCTTGCAATTGGTGAGTTTGAGCCCCGTGCAGGCTCTGTGCGGACAGATTCTGTGTCTGCTTCAGATTCTGTGTCTCCCTCTCTCTCTGCCCCTCCCCTGCTCTCTCTCTCTCTCTCTCTCTCTCTCAAAAATAAATAAACATTAATTTTTTTTAATGTCAACTCACAATGGCAACATGGTGGCTAGCACATAATAGGTCCAACATAAGTTTTTATTTGGTCTTGATTTTCAATTAATATTTAATGTGACCTACCTTGTTTCACCCTCTAAAGCACCATAATCCCTTTCAAGGTCTTTTTTTTTAATGTTTATTTATTTCTCAGACAGAGAGAGACAGAGCATGAGTGGGGAAGGGGCAGAGACAGAGGGAGACCCAGAATCAGAAGCAGGCTCCAGGCTCTGAGCTGTCAGCACAGAGCCCGATGCGGGGCTCGAACTCACAAACCATGAGATCATGACCTGAGCTGAAGTCAATCACTCAACTGACTGAGCCACCCAGGCGCCCCCCCCTTTCAAGGTCTTAATGAATATTTCTGTTATTGTCCCAAAGCCCTTCACCTGTTCCTCAAAATGTATCTAATGTGTTCTGTGTCTCATGGGATGTTCTCTTAGGTCTCTTTCCTCAGTCATTCATCACTTTATGTGTTTGTGTTGTCATTTATTAATATCCAAGTGCTCAATACAAATTATTTTGGTGGGGAAACAGAGATGTTTCAGAAAGAGAAACACTGTGCATCACTAGAAGCATCTTTGAGGACAAAGTGCTTTGAATGACAGGAATGATGACACCATTCTTTTTTGTCAAACTCCTAGGGTTGGGGTAGGTAAACCTGCCACTTGCCCCAAGCCAAGCTGTGTAGAGATCAATGTTTACGCTGTCTGGAAGCACATATGAAATCAACGACGTGGGAAGAAGGTTCACCATCTATTTTAAAATGCTACCTTCTATTTTCAACTGAACATGTACAATTTCTGTTTAGCAATTTCAGCTAATTGTTGGATTAACATTTTTGGGAACAGATTGCAAACTTCAAAATGGAAAAGATCATTTTAGGGAGGGAAGCTAGGCAGCTGTCAGGGAGTCGGAATTAACATACATTTGCATAACAGATGTACAGTAAGGTGTCTATGACAGACAATCACTGAATATTAATGCTATAGACCACGACATCATTTGCGTAAATGCTGTCTGCTGGGTATTGAGGTTGGTGTGCTCTTTGCGGAAGACAAAGGGCCAGAGATTGGAACAGATGCACCAGATACGCCGATGCATCTTAATTTATGACATCCTCATGAAAGACCTTGTGGTGTGATTTCAGATTTTATTACAAATAATTTGGAGATAAAGGAACTAAGTAATTATCTTTTCCCCTACAGTTAGTCTCTCTCAAAGGAAGAGCGTTCATTTGTGGACTGCCATTGTGATGCTCTCAGGAGAGTGGCATTCTTTTTATGAAGTGGGGGTGGGGTGAGGAAGAAAAAGAAAGCATTCCTGAAAGTCAACATTGTGCATTGAATAGATTTGGCTATTAGCATGTTGTTGGACACCTGTCACAGAGCAACTCACCCCCCACTTGAATGAAGCAGCAGGTGATTCTACGACAGGTTTCAAATGGTAGTTTTTAAAAAGTGAATTAGCGTTGAAGTATAAAACCCATTTTGTTAAGTCAATGTTATGAACATATGTTGAGCTTGTACTATGTGCGAAGCACCAGGTTTCTTTTCTTTGGTATCTTAATCAATTCTTTGCTTTCTTCTGGCCAGTCTCTACTGGACACCCTCCCCAGTAATTACACTCCACTGACTTGCTTGTCTTGTTGACCTCCCAATGCACAACCAGTTCTGTATTGGCTAATTAAAGATGTCATGCATTTGATCGAAATATATTTTAGCACATAACATGTGCCAAATCTTGTATCAGGAGCTCAGCATGTAAAGGTACAGCTTCTGTCCTAAAGATTCACTGTCTAGTGGGGATGACAGGCAACAAATGTTTATTGAGCAGCTACTACGCATTAGGCATGGTCTAGGTGTTGGAGGTGCAATGATAAATAAAGCTGACAATCACTACCCTCAAGGCACTTTCTGGTGGCAGAAAGACAATAGATTGGTAACCAAATAAATAAGACGATATCGAGCACAAGTAAAATAAGGTAGTGTGAGAAGCGACTGGGAGCGACTGGGTGTGGGGCAGGTCTGCTTTATTTTAAATTGTAAAAGACGTTTATATAAAAGTAACATTGGATCTGATACCTGCATGGTGAGAAGGAGGCAACCATATGGAGCCTCTGGAGGAATGCCATTTTAGTAGAAGTAATAGCAAATGCAAAGTTCCCAAGACAGAGCTCATAAACATGCAAATAACTTGTTCACGAGGAAATAGCTTCTAAGTATTACGTAGTTTGTATATGTAATGGATGGGGACAAAGGACACAGCTCGTGATCCAGCTGCCCTGGAGTGAAGGTCGAGGGAGTTGGCAGAAAGAATGCACTTCTGTGTTGAGTCTCTCCTGTATTGATGCCTGAAGTGCAGGGAGAGAGTAAGTATTCCAGAGAACATAGCATGTGCAGAGACCTTAGAGAGAGATACACAAAAGCAAGACAGTTCCCCATAATTGCCCTGTGGATACATGTGGCTACTCCACAAATTGTTGGGGAGAGGTGTTACAATATAAAGCTGTGAAGGCAGGGTTCTAAATCCAGAAGAATCTGTGTGTTAAATTATGTAGGTTTTGTCGCAAGGGAATAAGCAGCCATTTGGTTCAGAAACCTCACCTGGAGACACTGGATCATCTGGTAGAGAGGACATTGCAACATGGTAAGTCATGTCCCACCAGTTTTCTAGTTTTTGTTTTCGAAACCTCTCACCTATGGGGATAAACGGAGAAACTTCAATAGTAACTCAAATTCCTTTGATTCTCACCACAGTGGTTTACCCAGGATTGTTAACGACTCCCCCCCAATCCACCAGGGAATCAAAAGGGAATGCCCACATGAATCTGAATCCTCTTTCCCTTTCCCCTTACTGGTGTTATTTGACCGCAAATAGTTCAGAGTGCTCATCCCTGCCGATACGTACAGGGGTCTCTGAGAAAATCTACCCCCAAAATCTACCCCCTGGGAAAGGGCTTCTCCTGGTATTTCTAATGATGTCTCCCCCTGTGATAGAAGAATTGAGATAACGTTTCCAGGAACAGGTGTTGAAAATTCTCATCCCACATAATATCACACTTTACTACTAAAGCAGTCTCTGCCATCCATCTGCCTCTTCGAGATTCTCTTAGGAACCACTTCTTTGGTTTGTGCCTAAAGCTTCTCTCTCCATAATCCCTAATACTAATTGCTAACGTCTACTATGTGCATACCCTGTTGTAAGCTCTGTGCTACATTCTACATATGGAAGATTTTGCTTCAGCCTTGCAATGCCCCTATGATACAGTAGCTCTATTTAGTAGACAAGGAACAAAACTCAGGAGGTGTAAACCACTTGCCCTAGAATTCACAACCAGCAAATGACCAGGTACCCAATTTGTAACCCATTTATGACCACTGTCCTATACTGCCTTTCCCGAGATCTCAGGGAGGAGTTCAGAGGACTGGCATAAGGTGACGGCACCTGCCGTGCTCGTCCTTCTCTCTGTCGTCAGGTGCCTGCTCAAGTCCCTTCCTTCAAATACAAAAACCTCCTGGACGTCCATCCCCCAGTTACGACAACATACCCAGCCATGCTTAAATCACAGTTTATCTAGGCTCAAGAGAAAATTTTCTTACATGCCATCCTTTAGCTGCATCCTGCTTGTTGGTTATATATGTTTAAAGTGGTTGCAGACTGCCAGAAGGCGCAGATTACAGAATAAAACAACCTTGTTTCGTAGAACACTAGTCCATCCAAACTGGCTTCAAATTTATTGGACCTAGTCTGTTTTTTGAGCTCTTTTGGCGGCATTTCTCTGCCAAGATCAATTATAGGAGATACTCAAAAAGGAAGGAAACAACTCATTAAAACCCTTACCTGATGGGGAACAATATGGTGTAGTGAAAAAATCGAATCCTGCTGTGCATTCCCACTGCCTTGATTATCGTGGAAATGAGTCAAAGGATGAGGGAATAGCTCAGCTGGAGATTAAGAGTCAAGGACGCTACTGTTGAAGGTGCTGCTATAAACATTGGGGTACAAATGTCCCTGTGCATCAGCACTCCTGTATCCCTTGGGTAAATTCCTAGCAGTGTTATTGCTGGGTCATAGGGTAGATCTATTTTTACTTTTTCGAGGAACCTCCACACTGTTTTCCAGAGCAGCTGCACCAGTTTGCATTCCCACCAACAGTGCAAGAGGATTCCCGTTTCTCCACATCCTCGCCAGCATCTATAGTCTCCTGATTTGTTCATTTTAGCCACTCTGACTGGCATGAGGTGATATCTCAGTGTGGTTTTAATTTGTATTTCCCTGATGAGGAGCGACGTTGAGCATCTTTTCATGTGCCTGTTGGCCATCTGGATGTCTTCTTTAGAGAAGTGTCTATTCATGTCTTCTGCCCATTTCTTCACTGGATTATTTGTTTTTCGGGTGTAGAGTTTGGTGAGCCCTTTATAGATTTTGCATACTAGCCCTTTGTCCGATATGTCATCTGCAAATATCTTTTCCCATTCCGTTGGTTGCCTTTTAGGTTTTTTGTTGTTGTTTCCTTTGCAGTGCAGAAGCGTTTTGTCTTCATGAGGTCCCAATAGTTCATTTTTGCTTTTAATTCCCTTGTCTTTGGGGATGTGTCCAGTAAGAAATTGCTGCCGCTGAGGTCAGAGAGGTTTTTTCCTGCTTTCTCCTCTAGGGTTTTGATGGTTTCCTGTCTCACATTCAGGTCCTTTATCCATTTTGAATTTTTTTGTGTGTGAATGGTGTGAGAAAGTGGTCTAGTTTCATCCTTCTGCATGTTGCTGTCCAGTTCTCCCAGCACCATTTGTTAAAGAAACTGTCTTTTTTCCACTGGATATTCTTTCCTGCTTTGTCAAAGATTAGTTGGCCATACTTTTGTGGGTCTAATTCTAGGATTTCTATTCTATTCCATTGGTCTATGTGTCTGTTTTTGTGCCAATACCAAGCTATCTTGATGATTATAGCTTTGTAGTAGAGGCTAAAGTCTGGGATTGTGATGCCTCCCGCTTTGGTCTTCTTCTTCAAAATTACTTTGGCTATTTGGGGTCTTTTGTGGTTCCATAAAAATTTTAGGATTATTTGTTCTAGCTTCAAGAAGAATGCTGGTACAATTTTGATTGGGGTTGCATTGAATGTGTAGATAGCTTTGGGTAGTATTGACATTTTAACAATATTTATTCTTCCAACCCATGAGCATGGAATGTTTTTCCATTTCTTTATATCTTCTTCAATTTCCTTCATAAGCTTTCTATAGTTTTCAGCATACAGATCTTTTACATCTTTGGTTAGGTTTATTCCTAGGTATTTTAGGATTCTTGGTGCAATTGTGAATGGGATCAGTTTCTTTATTTTTCTGTTGCTTCATTATTAGTGTATAAGAATGCAACTGATTTCTGTACATTGATTTTGTATCCTGCAACTTTGCTGAATTCGTGTATCAGTTCTAGCAGACTTTTGGTGGATTATACTTTCCATGTATAATATGTCATCTGCAAAAAGTGAAAGCTTGACTTCATCTTTGCCAATTTTGATGCCTTTGATTTCCTTTTGTTGTCTGATTGCTGATGCTAACACTTCCAACACTATGTTAAACAACAGTGGTGAGAGTGGACATCCCTGTCGTGTTCCTGATCTCAGGAGGAAAGCTCTCAGTTTTTCCCCATTGAGGATGATATTAGCTGTGGGCTTTTCATAAATGGCTTTCAACAATAGCCAAATTATGGAAAGAGCCTAGATGTCCATCAACTGATGAATGCACAAAGAGATTGTGGTTTATATACACAATGGAATACTGCATGGCAATGAGAAAGAATGAAATATGGCCCTTTGTAGCAACGTGGATGGAACTGGAGAGTGTGATGCTAAGTGAAATAAGTCCTACAGAGAAAGACAGATACCATACGTTTTCACTCTTATGTGGATCCTGAGAAACTTAACAGAAGACCATGGGGGAGGGGAAGGGGGAAAAAATGGTTAGAGAGGGAGGGAGCCAAAACATAAGAGACTCTTAAAAACTGAGACAAACTGAAGGTTGATGGGAGGTGGGTGGGCGGGGACGGGGGGTGATGGGTATTGAGGAGGGCGCCTTTTGGGATGAGCACTGGGTGTTGTATGGAAACCAATTAGACAATAAATTTCATATTAAAAAAAAAGAGTCAAGGACACATTTGTCTCCTAGTCCCTTCTCTCCTTTAGTTATCCATAGTTCCTCTTTCCTGTGTCAACTGATAGCACCAATGGTAATATCGGTAATCAAACCAGATTTTTAACCTCCTTTCTGAAACCCAGCCCAAAACTAGCATCATTTCTTTCTCTTATGTAGCAAGGACTTGAAGGGTCCATATTTAGTTCAGTTTGTCCAATGAGTAAGTGGCCAAATGCCATTTTGAGCCATTACCTTCCTATTCTGTCAATGCTATACAATTGCCTCTGAGAAACAAAGTGCTGTCAGGGTCAAGGATACCTCTAGGTCACCTCACTACCAGAGCACCAGGCTCTGAGTTCTTTTTGTATTTGATTGCATAAAAGGAGTACCTGATCTCACCAACTGTGCATCAGTGGAATAAAGGAGGATGGTGCAAATTGGTGGGTTTCCTCCACAAGTAGGAGCCTAGAACTATTAAGTCCTGTGATATTCCTGCTGAATTCCTCTTAAGTGTGGTCTTCTCTTAGAAGTGACTAAGGCTTAAGAAATTAGAGTCAACCTGTGCTAGAGGAAATTAAAGCTTTGTGGGTGTTTGGAATTTAGAGTACATGTAGGAGAAAGGAATTGAAGCTATCATGAAGGAACCAGGATAGATTTCAGGGTGCCATTTAAGACTGGTCAACAAATTTAAATTGTACAATATGGCAATGGGAAGTTATTGAAGCATTTTACAGAAGGACTGACATGCTCAGTTCTGCTTTACAAAATCACTCTGAAAACAATGTGGAGAACAGATTGGAAGAAAGAGAATAAACAAAACAAAGAAAAGTTGATAGATGGTTGCAATAGACCAGATGAAGACTGATGACAGTAGTCTAGACTAAGATGGAAATGGGGAATGAAATGGAGATTTATGGAATATTTAAGAGGCAGAATCAAGAAAATTTGGCAGCCGAATGAATGTAGATATAAGAAAGAACAAAATCTTCTCCAAATTTCAGGCTTGGGCAACTGGATAGAAAGTGAGACTGTTTTCTGATGGCTCAAAAGATGATGAGTTTCCTTTCAGACATTCAAACTTTTGAAGTAAAAGAAGATGTCTACTCATCATTTGATTTATGGATATAGAACTCAGGAGAAATTGGATTGGATCTAGACATGGAAAAGATGCTGACGTAGAAAGCTTAGAATAGGGGCGCCTGGGTGGCTCAGTCGGTTGAGTGTCCGACTTCGGCCCAGGTCACAATCTTGAGGTTGATGAGTTCGAGCCCTCCGTAGGGCTCTGTGCTGACAGCTTAGAGCCTGGAGCCTGCTTCAGATTCTCTGTGTCTCTCCCTCTGCCCCACCCCCGCTTATGCTCTGTATCTCTCTGTCTCAAAAATAAAATAAACATTAAAAAAATTTTTGAAAAGAAGCTTGGAATAGTAAATTAAAGCCTTAAAAATAGGATAAATCAGGTAAAAGGTAAAAAAAAAAAAAAGCATAAAGTTCCATACAACAACGGCACTTACCTGGCAAATTGAACCAAGATCTCTCACTGTCCTGACAGTAGGTCTAGTTAGATAAGTAGGGCCTCACAGAGGAGACCACAGAGGGACAGCTAAGAAGGCAAGACAAAGAAGAGTGTGTGAGTTCACAAAGGGGAGAGTTTCTTAGAGGAAAAGATAGCAAACAAGGCATACAAACAGGGTATACTCCTGTAAGTGTTCATTCAGAAAAAGGACCAGAAGTGCACGGTGTTTGGTGACGTTAGTGAGAGTGAGAGGAGGTCAAATCAGCACAGTGAGGACCCTGATAAGGCCGGAAGGATTTTCCTTATAAAGCAAGAGGTAAGCATCATCATTTTAACAGGAAGCAAGAAGGAAGTCTAAGAGAGTGGGTTTGTATATTTAGTGACAAATACTAGAAGAATTCCTAGCAGCTTCAAGAGTTTCTAATCTCTCTCTGATGTCAAGACAATAGCACCTGTTAAGTGTGATGGGTCAAGATGACAGAATTCCAACGCTTGAGAATCGGCAAGGGTTGAAACAGCTGTGATGGAGAGAGACTGAGCATGGGAATTTAGAAGTGTCGGGCAGAGCTGCATTTTCTGACTCTAGTGCTGAACTCTGTTTACTGAACCATGGTCTCCTAGGTGACCTCTTGCAGAACCATGGTGGAAAGGAAAGCTGCACCCTCCAAATGAAGATAGAATAGTTCTTTTGTTTGTAAAGAAGAATGTGCTGGTTCTTTTACTGAACCACCACATAACTATTTTTCCAGCCCTAATCACTTTCTCTGCTCACTCCCACGCCCATTATTTGAATAAGCCTGTGACTCTATTTTCAGCCAACTGTGTTAGTCCCAACAGGAACACATTCGTATGAGTGAGTGAATTCTGCTCTGATGAAATGTCATAGGATGAGCACACACCATAATCATGAATTTCCTGGGTTGGCTGCCAGTGGCACTGACCCTCCCCACGGCCATCACTTCTTCCCCATTGTATCCTTCTCAGCAGCTACAACATAAGACAGGCTTGTACGTGCTTTTGACCGTTAGACAGTGGTGTTGATGAGCTGAGGAGGCACAGCCTTAGTAGCTTCATCTGACCTTGGCTATTTATCTTGTGACACACAGATGAGGAAGCACTTCAATAACAGCATAGGTGACACGATGAGGTCACGTGTCACCTGACACTGGTAGTATTTGGGAAGAGGTCGGAAGCTCACCTATGGGAAACTAAAGAGAACATCCCTGAGTTAGACGGAAGGACATTGAACTAAGCTACTCCTCAAGTCTTTTCCTGGATTCAATGGTTATGGTCTCAGGGAAGGGAGGCTACTGAAAATAGATGCAGAAAGGTTGCATGGGAGGGAACCGTAGTGTTCATAAATGTTAAGGTTCTCAGAAGCAGTAAAGTAAATAGACCAAAGCAAAGCAATGACAAGGAATGGGTAGACTCATAGCCCAGCTCATTTATTTATTAGCTCAATAACCCTAAACAACTTAGCTAACATTTCTGACATCATTTTCTATTTTGCAAAAGGAAGATGATGTCCGTTTTGATTCTCACTGTAAGGCTATGTTGGCCAATAGAGGTGGCGATAACCATGTGTGGCTGTTGAAATTTAATGTTATTTGAAACTAAATAACATTAAATATCAACTCTTCAATTAAGTTAGCCACATTGGAAGTGCTCAGTAGCCCCAAGCACATGCTGGTGGCTATCCTATTGAGCCAAAAAGGTGTAGAACATTCTTACCATCACAAAATGTTCTATTTGATAGCACTTTTTGAAAGATTAGATATAATCTCTAAAAACAAATCCAAAAGTTATCATTTTATATGAGGTACTCACTCATATATGATAACTAACCTTTTGTTAATGATAGTAATCTTTAAGACTATGTGTCAAAATCCGAACAAAGTGCATTACAAGTACTATTTAATGCAATTTTTTTAACTCTCATTGGGGATGAGAATGGGGATACTCATTCTACAGAGGAGGAATCAAGGCTTAAAAAGGTGAAATAATTTCCCACGATTACAAAGATTATAAAGCTATCCTGTTTAGAATGTCTTCAGAATCACAGGGGGAATAGTTTAGAAATGGGTTTCAAACACACATTTGCCTGACCACTAACCTGTAGGTTCTGTTCCTGGCAGTGTGCTCTTATCTGCACTGAGAACCGTGGAAACCCCAGCTTTGGTCAAAGGGAGGATAGACAATCTCAAGGGTTTCAGGCAGGAAAGAAAAGAACAGGGTAGGGAATGCCCTTGCATGTAAAGAAAACAAGGGCTAAAGTAGATAACCTCTAAGTTCTATGATCTTGGACTCTTGGGTTCTGAAAGGCTCCATATTACATGTTCTAGTCTGTCAGAGGAAATTGGGAAGTATAGTTACTCACTGCAAGAAATAGAATTATTTTCTTTTCTTTTTTTTTTTTTGTCTTTGGCAATCAATACCTGCCTCTTTGAGGAGACCTATGTTCTTATTTCTTTTTAATGTTTATTTTTGAGACAGAGACAGAGACAGAGATAGTGTGAGTAGGGGGAGAGGCAGAGAGAGAGAGATAGCAAAGAGCCTGATGCGGGGCTCAAACTGATGAACTGGCAAGCTCATGACCCAAGCCAAAGTTGGATGCTTAACCTACTGAGCCACCCAGGCACCCCAAGGAGACCTATATTCTGATGAACACGTAGAGAAGAGCAATTTGCTCTTGAAAATAATAAATAGGTTGGGAAATGAGTCCATGCAGTGGAGTGTAGTATTTTATTAATAGGACAAATTGTGTTTTTAAGAAGTGTTGTCTTTGTCTGAACAAATCTTATGCACAAGATTTTTACCCATTGTTTTCTTTTTTTAAAGTTTATTTAATTATTTTGAGAGAGTGTGGAGAGGGGCAGAGAGAAAGAGAGAAAGAGAATCCCAAGCAGGCTTAGCACTGTCAATACAGAGCCCAAGGTGGGGGGGGTGGGGGGTGGGGGGGGTGGAGGGGGGGCTTGAACTCACAAAATCGTGAGATCATGACCTGAGCCAAAACCAAGAGTTGAACACTTAACCGACCGAGCCACCCCGGTACCCCTCTCCATTGTTTTCTAAAAGACATACCAAGACATGCAAGTAATAAGCACAATAGTGTCTTGTTAAATAGTTTCCTTATTAAAAAAAAAAAAAAACAAAACAGAAGCGACGACTATAAGGCAAATAATAATAATCATACAAAAATAACAATAACTGGGGCACCTGGATGGCTAAGTTGGTTGAGCAACTTCGGCTCAGGTCATGATCTTGCAGTTTGTGAGTTCGAGCCCCATGTCAGGCTCTGTGCTGACAGCTCAGAGCCTGGAGACTGCTTCAGATTCGGTCTCCCCCTCTTTCTGCCCTCTCCTGCTCATGTTCTGTGTGTGTCTCTCTCTCCCTCAATAATAAATAAGCATCTTAAAAAAAAGTCAAAAATAACAATAACTGTTGGATGAATATATTATGAATAAATGTATACATCTTAACAGTGTTTATATTAGGACGAGCCAGATTATGTGACAATAACAAATACACCAATAAATATCAATGATAAAATTCAAAAAAGAGCTTTCTCACTCATGTGATAGCTCACATGAGTAACTGTAGCTCTTCTTGGAGGTTGTCTTCCTGATGGTAACTCAGGGACCCAGTATCTGGAGCTTGTGTTCTCCAAGGGCTAGAGAGTCATGTAGCATACTTCCCCAGCCTGGAAGTAATTTACGTTACTTCTGTCCACCTTCCATTTCCAAGAACTCAGTCACATGGTCCACAACTCAACTATAAGAGATACTGGCATATGTTTGCTTTGTTATAAACCCAAGTGTGAGGAACACATGACCTTGTCTCTGAATCAGAGGTCATGAAATAAGGGCAGCCTATATGCATCGGCAAGCTGTCTTTTTTTTTTTTTTTTTTAGTTTTTATTTATTTACTTTGAGACACAGAGAGAGAGGGAGTGCAAGCATGGGAGAGAGGCAGAGGAAGAGACAGAGAAAATCCCAAGCAGGCTCCATACCCAGTGCAGAGTCCAGTGCAGAGTGCAGGGCTCAATCTCATGACTGACTCTGAGATCAGGACCTGAGCTGAAATCAAGAGTCAGATGCTTAACCAGCTGAGCCACCCTGGTGCCCGGCTATCAGCTTATTTAAAAACAAACAAGCAAACAAACAGCCCCTTGGCTTTTAAATTTTTATGCATTTTTATGCTTTCCCAAACTCTGTTTCTCCTTATACACCACCTGCCCCACCCTCATCAAATAGACTTGATTTCTACTTCATTGAGAATATCAACACCACCAGGCGGATTTTGCACTCTCCTTGTTAGCTGGTTTTTCTCCTTTCAGAGAGACAGGGGTCCTCTTATATGAAGCCAAATCCTGTCTATGAAGCATTGAACTCCTTTGCTTCTTCCAGATTTTGATCTATTAATTATTGCCTCTGTTGCCTATGTCTTTACTCCCATGCGTTTTTGTTTCTTTAGTCTATAAATTCATTGAAATCTTTTTCATCCTAAACCCTGTCTTGACAGTCAGATTGTACCTCATCTATAACTACAGTTCAGTCTCTACATTTACCTTTCATTATAATCTTCAAAGAATAACACATACTCCCTTCCAATTTATTTCTAAATATTTGTCTTCATAATGCTTAACAAAATTTAATAATGTATTACTGTGTGTGACCATTTACTACCTGTATCCTGCACTCAACTAGAAACTCTACAAGGACATGACTACTTATTTTTTATTCACCCTGATTCTCAGTGTTAAGCCTAGAGCCTGGTACCCGGTACCTGCTTCGTTAATATTTGGTGATTCAAAATAAATAAATAAGTAAATAAATATTTGGTGATTTAATTACATCGATTACATTATCATTATTAAATATAATGGATACATGGCTGACTTTACTTTCATGGATTATTCTATTGCATTTCATACCAATGGGTGATCTAGGTTCTTTAAATAATCTAATCCCTTGATGTCCTTGATCCATCCAACTCTTAGTATTTTTCCTACCTCTGTGATGAGTCCTTTTCAGTCTACTTCATTGTCTGCTTCATATTCCACTTTGCGCCCCTCAAGTGGAGGTTCTCTTCAGAGATTTAACTTAGGCTGCTGATCCCCTCAGTACTCATATTGCTAAAAGGGTAGTATCCACTTTGGATATTTCTACTGCCACCGTCTGCTGGCACCTTCCAAAGTATATAGCAATCCTAGACTTCTTCCCGGAGTTACACAATTTGGGTCCAAACAGTCTGCCAAATATCACCATCAAAATGTCTTACTGACATCTCCAACTCAACTGATCTTAAACGATTTCATTACTCCCCAAGATATTCTGTTATGTCAGGGCCAAGGCCACTAAAAACCAAAGAGCCCTATCCCTTTTCCTTTATCATTCTCTATTCCATCAACCACTAAACAGGTCCTATCCTTACACTTGTCTCCATCTTCTCCTCTCCATCTTTACTAGTTTTCTTACTCATTTCTCCACCCTGGATTATGAAAATCCATCAATCTCCTTGCCACCAGATTCCTTCCAGCTAAACCCATTCCCCACACTGCTGCCACACTGACGTTTTCAGAAGCAACCATCTGACCATTTCATACTTCCATTTAAACTCCTTCAAAACACACCCAATTGTATACCAGGTAAGATCAAAGCACTTTCAGATGTCTTGGATTTTCCAAAATTTGACCCCTTCCTCTCTGTGTCTCTAACTTCACGATTAGCAGTATTGCTGTTTTGCACATATTCTGTTCTTTCTTGCTTTGGCACTTTGCTGAAGGAAAGTGAAGCAAACCCTAGCTAATTCCTCCTCATCTTTGCACTCTTTTGTCACGCCTCACCTCCTCCTGCAAGTCCCCACATCCTTGCTCAATCTGGGGTAGACACCATTCCTTTGTGCTCATAGAGTACTCTACAGGCATTTGTGACTTTGAATGGTATAAAGCAAAATCTCTTGGCAAAACACGTTGGACATGTCATGTGAGTGAGAAGTAACCTTTTGTGATGGTAAGTGATTGAGATTCGGGGAGGGGTGAATTGTCACCCCAGCACAACCTGGCTCATTCTGAATAAACTGCAATTAGCATGTTCCAAATGAGGAATGAGGCATGGAAAATTTAGATCCCCACTCAGCTGACACAGAGCAAAGCACAGATCTGCTATCGTCTCCAGCCCTAACATTCACTGGAGCTATTTTACTAGCAAGTGTTCAAAGAAAGCCAATTTGACTCTAGAAGGAAATGAAGAAAATTATGGAAAACTGCTTTCTCTAAGTACAGCAAACATTTGTAGGATAAATGAGTTTGCCGTTTACAATCTATTTTCCACTCTCGCGAAGCCGGTGCTGTTCCATCTGAGCTGAGAAGCCACTGGAGCTTGAATTATCCATGAAGGCACTGCCTATTCGTCATGCAGCTGGCCCACTGAGGGCGGGTTTACACATTGAGATGCAGTGAGGTCAAATCGGAGGCCCAGCAAACACTGCTGCACTTTGGCAGCCAGAGCGTCACGTGCCTAGCCAAGTTCAGGAGCCATCTTCATGCCCCTTGGGGAATAGCGTCAAGGAAATGGGCCTTGCAGTGCACATTCAGGGCTTACTGGATATTCGTAGAGTTGCTGTACCCTGTCTCTCACCATGTTTGCCCAGAGACAGCCATGGGAAGGAAAGACAGAGAGACGGCGAAGCTGAGTTTGCGGAATGCTACTTTCAGATGAAAAGACTACCAAGGGCCTCTTGGAAAGGGATAAATACACCGCATCACATCAGACGTTTAGTCCTTCAACACACGAGAGGAATCTCATACTGGCTCCATTCCACTGTGAACATTTTTTGATCATTGTTATCTTTTATCTCCTGATTAGTGCATATGAGTTGCTTTGGGGCCTTCTGGAATCTAAACTCCTTTCTTCTGCTTTGTGAGTTCCCTACTACATGGTCCTGGTGAAAAGCAGAACCTTCCTCCCATCTTAGGAGCCCAAAGATCAGCTCACACTTTTCTAGCTTCTCCTGCATCTTAGGACTTGACTCATGTCTCAACTAACCACACGCATCCAACACTAATTGTGAATTGGGAGAAAGGAATATCACGAAGCAGGAGCCTCAGAGAATGCTTTCGGGGGACAACGGTGGTAGACATTTCTATATGCAAGGATAGCAGTACCCAGGATGACCACAGGAGGGACTAAACAGGGACATTGAGCAATTGCAGACAACAGCAGCAGTCCCCAGTCAAACTCATAGCGAACGTGCATTTGGCTGGGGTTCTGGTGGCCCAGCCTTCCTTGTTCTGGGTCACCTTCTGCCTCTGGTTCTCCAGCCAAACTTGGCAATTTTGTAACAGCCTAACAGCCTCTTAATAAAGTCTTCTTCTTCTTACATCTGTCAAAAGTCTCTGTCGTTATTACAATTCTTTGCTGATAAACTCCCTCCCCCACATAGCAAGATAAGGGACATTTGTAAAACAATTATTGTAAATATTGTCAGTGAAATCTATTCATAAAATAGGCAAGAAGAGATGGTCTCAGCATCAACGTAAGTTATAATGTGCTTGGCTCAATTTGTCATCTGAGATCAGTGATTTTCAGCCAGGGCCATTGCGTCCCCCAGGGGACATCTGAGCAAGTTCGCTATTGTCATCTAGCGAGTAGGAGTCAGAGACGCGGGCAAACATCCCACAATACGTAGGACAGCCTCAATGACAACAAATTATCTGGCCCACAAGGTCAATAATGTGAAGGTTCAAGAACCCTGCCTTAGATCATTTGAGTTTCAATGGACCTTAAGGCCAACTAATTCCGTGGCTGGGCAGCTCTAGTTTCTGGGACTGTGAATTCCAGAAGGAGCTTCTCTTTCCTCCTGTCAGGACAATCAATCTGTTGCTTGTGTTTGCTCTGCCGACTGCCTCCTTACTTTGCATTTTGTGATATGCTTTATGGTGTTGTTTTTTACGTATCCACGGAGGTAACTGCTTTAACTTTCAGAATATTTTATTCTCACCGTGGTGGCATAAATGGAAGCTTCTGTAACCTCACCAGCAACTCATCTGGGATGTCCTTGAAATATTAAAGTTTCATCTTTAAAACAAAAATGAAAACCTCTTAGAGATTTGTGCAGTTAGTAGAGGGAGATGCCCCAACTCCTTTTCATGTTTTATAAAGTCTTTCACCTTTAAATCTTCCTCCATCCGGCTAATAATTAACTGCCAGTTATTTATACCTGGTACCACACTAGGTAAACAGGTTCAAAAACAAATGCACAAAACCAAACAAAACACTACACTGGTGCTAGTTTTGAGGATTTTGCATAGAAATGGAGAAGACCGACAACAAATAAATAAATAAATAAATAGATAAATACACAGACATAAACTATTAGAAAGATACTAAAGCAGAAAAAGCAGAATCAAGCATTAGAAATTATCAAGGGAAAATCAGCTTGGAGAACGTGATCATGGAAGCTTCTCTGAGGAGGTAGCATTTTTTTATCTTTATTTTTAATTCGAGTATAATCAACATTCAGTGTTATTATAGCTTCAGGTGTAAAATATAATGATTGAACAATTTTACACATTTCTCAGTGCTCATCACAAGTGCATTCCTTAATCCCCAGTACCTATGTCACCCATCCCCCACCCACCTCTCCTCTGGCTACCACCAATCTGCTGTCTGTATTTAAGAGTTTATTTGTTTGTCTCTTCTTTGTCATTGTTCGTTTGTTGAGTTTCTTAAATTCCACATATGAGTGAAATCATATGATATTCGCCTTTCTCTGACTGATTTATTTCACTTAGCATGACACTCTCTAGGTCCATCCATGCTGTTGCAAATGATATAATTTCATTCTTTTAATGGCTGAGTACTATTTCATTGCCTATACATATACCACATCTTCTTTATCCATTCATCTAGACCCTTGGGCTCCTTCCTTAATTTGTAAATAATGGCACAATAAGCATAAGGACACATATATTTTTTTTTTTCAAATTAGTGTTTTTGCATTCTTTGCATAAATACCCAGCAGGAGAATTGCTGGACCGTATGGTAGTTCTATTTTTAACTTTTTGAGGAACCTCCATACTGTTTTCCACAGAGGCTGCACCAGTTTGCATCCCCACCAACGGTACAGGACAGTTCCTTTTTCTCCACACTGAAGAGGTAGCATTTAAACCAAAGCTGGAGGAAGAGCATATTAAGCAGAGAAAAGAGTGTGAATGAAGTCTTAGGACAGGAAAGGATTTGATGACTAAAGAGTTGAAAGGAAGCCAGTGTGATTAGGGGGCGATGCGTGAGGGGGGAGTAACAGCATGCCCGATGGGAGGTACAGAAAGAAGCCTGCTGGGTCTGTCCCGGGCTATTGATGGTGATGCTCCAGCTTGGAACACCCCCGCTCCTCACCTGGGCCCATATTCCTCATAGCAGGCGCCACAGACCTTTCCCCACCTGGGCCAATATTGTGGCAGGACCAGTCGTGGTGGTTCTGATTATGACTCCATGACACTTCAGCCAAGAGCCCCAGGGAACTCTGAGGAACACGATTTGCTGTTTGCAGTTCCTAAAGGACACCTAGCGAGGTCACAGGTGGATAAAAAACTTGTACTTGTACCTAGGGCCCTGCCTTCTTTAATATCTGAGGGTGGGATGTCTAGGGTTTTGTGGGTTCACATTTCACTGGGAAATTTAAAGCAGAGAGCAGGAATGAGGGTGGTGGGAAGGGAGAAGTGGGGTCACTCAAGTGGTCTTCTGGAAGGGGACCTTCACGACTGCCAGCTCCTCATGGGGTTGTTTTGTGAGCGGCTGTGTCATATTTCTGGCAGTATGTTTCTTCAGGACAGGTATCTTTTGAAACGGATGCCTCATCAATCAGAAGCGTAATGTCAGGCACTTAGACCACAGTTAAAGGGCTAATGTCAGGCACTTAGACCACAAAGTCATAACCCGTAGAGCTCTTCAGGCTGTGAGGAAGAGGTAATACATCTGAAAAAGGATTCTCCTGTTCACACACCCTAAGGATTCTTGGCCTCTCCAAACACAGAGTTGCTTTGTGCTTGCCCAGAATGATTAAAAGAAGAAAAAAAGACCCAATGCAAATAATGCGGGTTATCTCACTACGACCAGAAGTCCAAATTGGCAGTTTTACTTACGCAAACGATTAAAAAAATATTATTTTTGATTATACAATTATTAAAAATATATTAATTAATTATGCTAGTCAGGGTCATTTACTTGAACAAAACTCTTGCAAGGCACGCGGTCTGTGAGTGAGAAGTTCAAAACCCTCCAATCAAGTCCGGCTACTTCCTATGGTGCAACATGAGGCTGAGACACACAGAACAAATATGATTTGTCCGAGGGCACACAATTTAGAGAACCAAGGTGGAGATCTAGATGTCTGTGTATCTATCCCGACACTCTTTCTACCAAAGCACTCCACTTGGACATAATATGATTGGAGTCCACGTAGAGGTTAGGCTAACTAAAGGAGGGAATCTGGTGTTCTTCCTTTGATGAAAAATCTCCTTGAATCCTGAACTCACTTGAATGCATGACATTTTCCCCATTGCCCAGATAGATAGAAATTTACTTCAAAAATTACCCTTTTCTTCTGCCTCATGAATAATCATTGCCATCAGATTAGAGGCCAGATTAACATTTTCTATATACTTGATCCAAAAGACTGCCTGGAGGTTTTTGGGTAAATGAACTAGGCAGTAGGTAATCATTAATTTCCATTCTATCACCCATGCATGGAAGCCTGCGCCAGTGTTGAAACCTCTTTCTCTCTAGCTGACAAATAAATTGTTCCCACCTTGATGCCTCTGAACTGCATGTATAATGGCTTTAATTAATATCATGTATTTTCTATACTTGATGAGCACAAGATAAATAAAAGTCCCAAGGAGACCAGTATGGGCAGGAGAGTATCAGTGGGAGACATCTAAATACGGCAATCTACTGGTGACGAGCAGGTTGTTGCATGGGCATTGTCTCTGCTGCTCTGGTTGAATTCTGGAAAAAGACTGCGCGGTGTTGGAGAGAAAGGCTTCTGATTGATCTGAGATTAAACCCTAACATTTCTCGTTCCCACTCAGGAGACTGTAAAACATTTCTTAAATGTGCTAAATTTTCATTTCCTCATTCATAATGGAAACAGGATAATACTCATAGCTAACATTTATCAAGCCCTTACTATTACATCCTTGATACTTCTGATTGTAGCTAATAGGATTCAATACAAGGTGTGTAATACTATCTCGATTATAAAAGTAAAGAAAAATAAAATCCTTGAATAGCCTGCCCAGGTTCATACAACTGGAAAATAACAAAACAATCATATTCCAACGCTTTGTTCTTTTACCTGCATAAATCCTATGAAGTTTTTGTCCAGCTTTTGTGTTCTTTTTTTTTTTTTCCTGAAAAATGAGTAAATGCCTCATTCCAGAGAGATAAAAATGGCAAGGCTGTTCCATGACCTCGCTAGCCATATGGCCTCTCCTCCATTTTTCACCCCCATGTACTTTCCTGAGAGTCCTGCTGCCTCAGGAGAAAACCTTTCTGTTATTTTATTTTCCTTGTTTTTAAAATATTGGCGATTAACTGAGCTTCATAGGCATTTGCCTAGAAATAGTATGTTCTAGAAAGCTTTGTGGAGGCCCTGAATTCTACAGCACTCCTTTGGGTTATGGGACAGCAGCCACTGCACCTTTCAATACCCATAATGTAGCTGTCTCCACTGCGCTAGTCTTGCCCTCCCCTGAACTCCTATTGTGCTTTTACGAGCAATGCTCTTGCAGCATTGCGTGCGATGCTGTCTATTGTGAGTATGCATTCTAGAAAATAAAGACCATGTGATCTGTGAGCAAGGCATTAGTATATAACTTTATTGCATTCATTGTATTCTATTGGCACAGTAGCAAGCTCAGATCAGCACGAGAAAGGTAGAAGCGTCCTCCAAACAAGCAAGGAAGGACAGGGAAGGCTCCGAATGTTTCACCCTCTCCAACGAAGGCACAAATGATACGGAATCCTACAAAACAGCATAAAATAGCCCATTGGCATGCTTGGAATAATAAGCGGCCAGAATGGAGGCCTACTGTCCTTCATCCGGGTCTCAGATATCAATGGCTTCCATAGGCAAAACCAAGGCTCACCAACCGGACTCCCTAGAGTCAGCGCTTCTCATCTGTTTATTATGCTTTCTAAATTTACGCCTGAGTTTGAGACTTCAGAGGCGTTTTTACACTTAAAAGGAAACAGGAATAAGATTCACACCAGTCCCTTAAAGTTTGGCCGTATGTTCACAGTTCCATATTAAGTCTCAATCCCCATTTTACTTTTTTGGCCTTTTGTCTTCTTCTTTCTTACACTTTCTATAATTTGTTTGCCCTGATCTTCACTTTCTGGGTGTGAATAAGCATCTTTGCGGTTTGAATTTACCAGCTAAACATTCGTGCTTCAGTCTTGCTATTTGCTCACCCATAACTAAGTCCATCAGTCCTCACACCCCATCTCCTTCTTCTGGGTTTCTCATCACAGCAGATATGTTTTCTGCATTTTTTAGTTACTAAAGACTGAAACTAGGCATTGTCCTTACCTCCTTCTTTGCCCCATTCCCCTCAGGCCCAATTACCCTTTCAGCCAACCGTGAAGTCCACTCATTCCTCTCTTTGTTACTGTCGCCATTTTTCCCCCCTTCACCTATTTAACCCAACCTCCCACGCCCCTCCCCTCTGGTAAGCATCAGTTTCTTCTCTGCAATTAAGAGTCTGTTCCTTGATTTGTCTCCTTCTTTTTCCCCTTTGTTCATTTGTTTTGTTTCTTGCATTCCATATATGAGTGAAATCATTTGGTACCTGTCTTTTCTTGAGGGACTTACTTCGCTTAGCCTGATACACTCTAGCTTCCATCCATGTTGTTACAAATATGTTGCCACCATTTTGGCCCATGTTGTATTACTTCTCACCCACCACAACTCTTAACTGGCTTTCATGTCTTCTTTCTCCCTTTCAACCCTTTTCTACACTGTAGCCAAGGGTGTTATTTCTGAAGTTTGCATGTGATCATGCGTGCTCGCGAGTAAGGCCGTCTAATTGCTCTTAGATCAAGTTGAAACAGCTTATATCAAGTTATAAACTGTGTGCGTCATCTGGTTACTGCTTGTTTCTCCAACCTTAGTTCTTCTCTCCCTCGCTTACTGCCTGCCCTTCACACAGACTTAGAAACATAACAAGATTCGACCAATGAAAATGTGCTAACTTTGATTACTTTACTTGTTTTCATATATGAAAAGTAACTACTATTAAAGAATGTGTTCACTCCTGCTCCCTTCCTGTCTATACCACGGCACAGATCAGTTTCTCTTCCTAAGCATGACTCCTCTGCCACCACACACACAAACCTTCTTTCCCTGTTAATTCTGTATATTGGTCAAGACTCTTTGATTTGTAAGCCCTAGAAATCCATCTCAAAGCATAGTAAAAGTAATAGCATCATATTAAAGT
This sequence comes from Panthera uncia, assembly GCF_023721935.1. Classification (NCBI taxonomy): domain Eukaryota; kingdom Metazoa; phylum Chordata; class Mammalia; order Carnivora; family Felidae; genus Panthera; species Panthera uncia. Next base: position 9,993,879 of record NC_064811.1, on the reverse strand, counting down.
AATTGCATGCCCCTTTTCTCAGGCAGTTGTCTACCACCCACGCTTCTACAACAGTGGTGGACTCATGGAGCTGGGTTTCCTATGTATGATCCCTCCCCCACACCTGCCAGCCCTGGGCCACAGTACGTGGATCCCAGGTGAACATCTAACCCACTGAACCAAGAACTCCCGTTTCCCAGGAAATTGGAATTTCAAGCAATGTGTCTTTACCTTTGGCAAGACCCAAAACAATCTCCAGTGTGGTGGGATGACTACATCTTCTGCCAGGAGCAGAGAAAGACAATCTAGACAGAGAAAGAAAAATAAGGAATTAGACACACAGAAAAAAAATCAAATAAATAATAACAACAGTAATAAGAAACAGAATGTATTTTCATATCCTTCTGGTCCCGTCCCGTCTTTCCTGATAGCTGGAAGCATGTTCGCACCTGTGCTCCATTAAACATCTGTATGCCTCCCTCCTTTTTGTCTGCTTAAGTCTACTCAATTTTATTTTCATTACATTACAGTAAGAGTCCATTATAATGTGTTGTTTGCTTTTTATGCAACACATAATATGGATATATATTACATGTGCACATACATAATATATACATGAATATATATGTGTGTATGTCTTTATGCACATATGAGTGTGTGGGTGTGTACACACATACATAGTCTCATGTCTGTATCCCCATAACTCTGAAGTGTTTGTGTCATGATTTCCATTTTACAGATGAGAAACATGAGACTCACAGAAGTGATATAACACATCCAACATCTCACAGATAAAAACCAAGGAGCTGACGATGAAATTGAAATATTTTTTTTATGCTTAAGAGCAGGTTTTTTACTTATTTTGCTATGTTTACCACCCTCATTCATTTGGATCCCGGCATCAGTCAATTGTTCATCCCTTCATTCACTTATTCATTCATTCATTCATTCATTCATTCAAGAAACACCTGTTAGTTTTCTTCTCCATGGCAGATGGTATGCAGGCAATTTTCTCACAATTTTTGAAGACAGTTTTCCGTGACTCTCACATTTCTGCATGTCTTGTGTCAGCCATTATTCTAGATTAGCTTTTCAAGGGTGTCCGTATGACAGACAATCCTTGGAAGATAGAGACAGTGTCTTCTTCCAGAGCAGAGGGAATATTTCTTTTCTGGCCAGGGTGATAGAGACAATTTCTCCCGCTGGGGTGAATGTTGAGTCCATTTGTTAGCAATCCCTTCTAAGAGATCGGAGTGTTCTAAGTTTGGAGTTCCTCAGCTGTGATGCAGGCTCAGTGAATATGTAACATCTATCCGGTCCACTCCACATCACTCCATGGAGACTTGCGGACAAAACCAATGTGAACACGAAGCTTATGATGCCTTCTATTATTCCGTGAGCAATAAAGTCCATTATCTCTGACCAAGAAGTCTCATATCTCCCCCCAGCACCTACGTGTGACAAATGTACTTGCTAGTTTGCCAAAGAAGAAAGCTTAGATCCTTCACAGCTTTTGATAAATACGACTGATAAAATAGTTATGGGATGATAGATGCAGACAATACTACTTGAGTCACCAGGGTTCATGCAGACTTATAAGTGGTAAGGTCAACGTTTGAACGAAGGTCTAACTGACTTCCAAACCATCAAAGAAGGAGTTAAATAGAATTAATAAAACAGGCAGACAGCCTCAATCGGTCAGCTGTATTCTGCCATAAAATAGGTGTGTGTGATAAGAACTTTTGGAATGGTTACCATCGTCAAGTGCATCTGAGACTGGCACAGGGGTTGGTGAGTAGCGAGTAGAGAAGACAAATGGTCTTAGAGGTTAAGAGACTTTGGAATCAAACCGCCTGAGGCTCAAATCTGACACTCTGCATGACACGGCACAATTTATTTAACCTGTTGGAGCAGTAATTTCTTTCTCTCTAAGGCAAGAATAATAGATTCTATCTCACAAGAGTGTCATAGCATTAAACAAGGTGATGTATAGAGCATTTAACATGAAGCTGCACACAAAGAACGTGCTCATTAAATGATAGCTCTTCGTGTCGCTAATAAGTCCTCAATAAAGTTTGCATGAGTGATTGATTGATTTCTCTGCATCAATTTACCTGTTCCTTAACTATCAGATCATTTACTACTAGTGTTGCCCTAGTAGTTAGCAACATAATCAGGTTTATAAACACAGATCATTACCTCAACCACTGCAGCTTTAAGAGCTACAGGGGGCCTCGATTTTAAGTGTGGTGGATACTAATAGTTCCTTTCTTGTAACAAAAATATCTTCGGGCTGCAATTTTGAGATAGCATTAAAGCCCAGCCCTCACGTTGTACATTTCCACAATGGTATGAGAAATTACAAGGCTGGGGTTTTCTCGGTTATCCATTTGTCTCTTTCCCATCTTGCAAGTGGAACGAGTACCTCTGTTGCCAAGCAACAGTGCGGCGGGAGACACGGTGCATGTGTAATGTGGCACTCTGGGAGTGAGGGGCTTAGTTCTAGAGCTGGTCCAAGGGCACTGAAAAGGAGCACCGAAGAGGGCACTTTTTCTCGACAGCTGGACAGTCATGTCATTAATGCAAATCCTCCAATAATTAAAAGAGCTGCTTCCACTGAGCAATCCCATCACCAGCTTTCTGTGAACTGTGGAAAATCCTAAGAACCACAAGGCATAGTAGCTTTTGAGAGTCGCCATTTGCCATCCGAGTATCTTGGCCAAACACACCGCATAAATCCAGAGATCTTTCTTGCCGAATAATCAGGACTCAGACTAGACTCTGAGAGAGGGGCTGGAAATCTCAATCCCAAACGGGCCTCCATTCTATGGAATGAATAAGAAAATGGCTCTTTCACCAAAGTAATACAAAGAAGAGATCTTGAAAAGGGGAGTGGGGAGTAAAGGCAAGAATGAGAGAGGACACACAGTTTGGCAACCGGCACCCATCTGTTTCATGTCATTAAAGAGGGTGAAGAAAATGAAGGCTGAGAATGTCTCTGTCACATTAGTAGCTGACGCCTCCCTAATTAATTGTAGTCAAATATCGCCTAATACGGGATAATTGTGTTCAAGCTGAAACAGTGTGCGAAGCAGATAGTGACGTACAGGCCCAGGAACCAGGCTGCTTTGGTTTGGATCCCAGCTGTCCCACTTACACACCGAGTGAATTCTGGAAGGTCAACTGACCTCTCTGCGTCCCATTTATATAAATATATAAAATGTGAAACATTATAGTACACATTTCGTAAGACTATAAAGATTAAATGAGTTACCATATACAAGCAATCTAAACTAAAGTGAGAATATAGTATTAAGTAAATGCGAGCCATTATTCACGGCAGTTTCACACATTTTTATTAAGAAAGGGAGCTCATCTCATTCCTCTTTTTATTTTTGTCATCAAAAAACTACATCCAGTCTTTAGTTGGTACATGATCAATTTTTGTTGGATGCGCAAAGGAGGGGGCACTCTAAAAATTAAAATACCTCACTTGAGTTCAATACATTTTTATTTTTTTATTTTTATTTTTTTTCATGAAATTTATTGTCAGATTGGTTTCCATAGTTCAATACATTTTTAAAGCTGGCTAACGAACATTTAATTCCAAGTCAGAATAGGAATGACACCAGGAGTTTACAGAATACGTTTCCTTGCCTAATCTCTCAAAACATATTTTTAGGAAAATTAAACTCAGGGGGCACTTGAGGGGAGCCTGCTTAAGATTCTCTCTTTTTCCCCTCTGTCCCTCTCCCCAGCTCACATGCTCTCTCTTTTCAAAAAAAAAAAAAAAAAAAAAAGTGTTAAACTCAACATTTGACCTCTGTCCTACATTTTATTCTTCCCAGATGGATATCTCCGCCTTGTAGAGGCAACAGCGCTATCCCGGAGTTCAGTTTGAGTTTTTAACATATTGTGCCCTTGTCTTGTATTGAGCTTTAATAGAGAAATCATCCAACCTCAGTGGGAAGGAGAAAAAGCTTTGATAAGCTATAGCAACCCTGCGCCCTAGAAAAAGCCCAGGGCTCCATTTGAGTTCTCCCCTGGTGTCTCACGTGGAAAAACAGCTTTAATTCTTGGTGCATTGGTCTCGTCGTCTTTAAAATGTTGTCATAATCTGAACTTTTCATGTTCATCAAATGAGACCGTTTACATCAAAATGTAATATTACGTGAGAGGTTCTTGAGAAAATTTTAGTCCGAGAAAATGTCTCCTTTTGAAATGCACCTTTTAAATGAAGGAAGTGGTAGGTTTCCAGATTAGTTAGTGGCATAAGTACTTTTTCCTCTTTCTTCTGGTATCTCTGAGATTGCTTTTTATTTGCCATATAAGGAGTGGAGTTCTTTGAGCAACAGGTACAGCAAAAATAGCTGCTGTTCCAGCAATCAAGGAAGCAAACATATAAAAATAAGATGTGTGTTCACAGAAACCGAGGGACAATCAACTCTTGATTATTTGAGACTTTAGCCATTTTATAAGAAAGAAAAGTAGGGGAGCTCCCAAATGCATATGTAATTATATCAAGGAAATCAAAATGATTCCATAAATATTTTCTATTTTGAGCCAAGCAGTATCTAGGTTCTAAGAGAAGGCAAATATATACAAAATTCTTAGAACCACGCCTTCTGTATTTTGGTAGATTGCAAAAATTTCCCCAATTCATCATGGCTGTGATCATTCTCTTTGCCATGTGGATTTCAGGGGCCTCTAAATCTGACTCAGCTAAGTCCAGGAATAAGAGATAATAAACATATATGAGTATCTAGTTTCTGGCAGATAATATATCTGTAACACACTCATTTACTGTTACCATAGTGTGGCATTTATTTTCTATAACTGCATAGGAAGTTACCACAGATTCAATGACTTGAGACAACGCCTATATATTAGCACATAGTTCTGCGGGTGAGAAGCTCCCCATGGTAGAGTTGGGCTCTCTGCTCAAGGTATTGCAAGGATGAAATCAGTGTCTGCCTTGCTGAGCTCTCATCTGAAGGCTCTTGAGAAAAATCCACTCCCAAGCTGATTCTTGTTGTTGGCAGAATTCAGTTCTTTCCAGTTGGACTATAAGATCCCCATATCCTGCCTGGCTGTCAGCAAGGGGCCGCCCTCAGGCTGCTCACAGGTCTTCGCCATGTGGCCCTTTCTGTCTTGGCAATGGAGAATGTCATTCTTATTAAACCCCCCTCAAGCCTTGAATCTCTCAGACTTCATCTTCTATGAGCAGCCCTGCTTTTAAGGGGCTCATGTGATTAGGGAAGGCCCACCCAGGTCATCTCCACATATTGAAGTCAACTGTGCCATAAAATACAACCTAATACCAGGAGTAAAATCTATCATAATCACAGTCCTGGGGATTATGCGGGGCATATTAACACCAGGATCAGGAAATCTTGAGGGATATCGCAGAATTCTGCCTACCGGAAGTGTCTAGTGGGGGCCATAAGATTCATTCTGCAGAAAGATCTTCAACAGAAATAAAATGGAGTCAAAGGAAATGCAAGGAAAGCTTAAAATTACTTTAACAATGCATGACATTAACAGGCATCCCAAGGCAAATTCACTCCTTTTTCCTTTTTTTTCTAGAAGCCTAAGGATTTCTAAGAATTTAGTGAAAATGGCACAAAAAAACTTTCTGGAGTGCTGGCAATATTTTAGATTTTCACCTGGAAATACCTGGTTGTATCTGTGTATTTGTCGAAATACATGGAATCACATGCTTAATATTTATGTACTTTATCATGTGAAAATCATAAAGAAATAAGAGAAAGACACCTAGGAAGCTCACAGTGGAAGTGCACATTGAAAGATGGGTAGTAAGTGACAGAATAGCTCTAAATTATAGAAGATAAAGGAAGGGACCCAAAACTGGAACCCAGAGGAAATAACCAAAGAAGATGCTCTGTCCCTCTAGTCACTTGAAGGTGTACACACTTTGAATATCCATTTTGAAGAATCTACAAGTTTGACTTCCAATTAAATACAAACCATGTGTATATTTTTAAATGTTTTTTAATGTTTATTTTATTTTTGAGAGAGAAAGACAGAGTGCGAGCGGGGGAGGAACAGAGAGAGGGAGACACAGAATCCGAAGCAGGCTCCAGGCTCTGAGCTGTCAGCATAGAGCCTAAAATGGGGCCCAAAGTCATGAACCAGGAGATCATGACCTGAGCCGAAGTCGGCTGCTTAATCAACGGAGCCGCCCAGGCACCCCAACCATGTGTATGTTATATCTCGTCTCCAATGATTTATTCAATGTCTCTTGAGATAACTCTTCTATTGGAGTGCCTCCCACATGTTGCATATTGTATATTTCGGATAGGAGAGTTCTGGAGTTGCACAGAGATGAGGGAGATCCTCAGTGGCCTTAGTCATTATCCCATACACTAAATAAACCAGTAGGAACACTAAAGCTACAACGACAAGGATGTTAACAGAAACCAGCAGCATTCCAGCAAGAAATTATTCTGACAAAATCATACTTCTGTACTGTTATTTAATATTGCTACTGAAATTGTCCTGCCCATGACATACCTCAAATGTGGAAATGTGCTCCTGGTGAGCAGTTAGCACCCACGTGATCATTTTTCCCCCAGGATGGATTTCAAGATGGATCAAGTTAATAAATTTGTCAAGGAGTTAAAGACTCTGTGCCCCCTGATCAAGTGGGAGGAGTTCTTCTCAGGTATTTATAAAAGAAGATCAGTCTCACAAGGAGAATCTTGAAACCAGTGTAAATTTAGTAGAAATAAAGGAAACATGGGAAGACTTCTTTTTTTTTTTTAATTTTTTCAACGTTTTTTATTTATTTTTGGGACAGAGAGAGACAGAGCATGAACGGGGGAGGGGCAGAGAGAGAGGGAGACACAGAATCGGAAACAGGCTCCAGGCTCCGAGCCATCAGCCCAGAGCCTGACGCGGGGCCCGAACTCACGGACCGCGAGATCGTGACCTGGCTGAAGTCGGACGCTTAACCGACTGCGCCACCCAGGCGCCCCTTAACTTTTTTTTTTTTTTTAATTTTTTCAACGTTTTTTATTTATTTTTGGGGGGAAGACTTCTGATTACTCTCCTGGCGTAATGCAAACCTCCTATCCCCTTGTTCTATACCTTTGCTTATTTTGAAAGAACCAACATTGGTTAGTTCTGGACAAGAGGCAACCACCCCTAACTTGCCAAGCATGCATGAAAGAGCTCAGGAGAGGAGAGGAGGCTTGGAGAGTGTGGGTAACTTTTAGAACAGCTACTGTAGATAAAGAGGAAGGAGCTCCAGTTAAAAGGAGTAGGTGGGAGAATCATGCTTCCAGTTTACAATGGAAGTTATTAAAAGACCGTGCCATTCCTCAAGAATCACCTGCTTCCTGGCCCAAAATGGTGTTGAAATGACAAACAGAATGGATGCAAGCATTAACATGGCTGGAGCCCAGCCTTCCTGACCTTCTGTGCCATTTCACAGACCCCAGGAGTCTCACATCTTCCCGTGGAGGAAGCCCCTCCTAGGCTCCCTCTTCCCTTGCCCCCACTCTCCCCATCACTTCTGATCCTCCTCTACAGCGGGGTCCCTAATCGTTGTGTTAACATTTCCTTCAATTGTTCAATATTACTCTAGAACAACAACAACAAAAAGGCACACATGGTTAACGCCAGTATTAGATCATAGATTTGAAAATGTGTCTGATGGTGCCAAACACTGTCAGGCAAAAATCAAATAAGTAAAACAAATAAGCAGAAAATCCCACCAGGGGCTTGTCCTAAGTCCGAGATTAACTCTGTCCCTTCGATATGCCGTTTATCTTCAAAATAGCTGTGAGATCTGAAACTGTTGAAAGACTTGATCTTATCTTTCTTTCTTTTTCCTATGTTTTTTTTTTTTTTCATTTTCCATCATCTTGCCCCTTAAGAACTTAAGAGGAATGGGGAAGAGACAAAAAGCTGTGATTTATAGTGTATAAATCTCCTCTTCAGTACAAGAACCAGAATGTTAAAAAAAAAAAAAAAAAAAAGATGCTTGCTAATGAACTGGTTGAAATTGAGATTTTAAATCAACCATTGAACCAAGAATTTAATTTACATCTTTTGACCACCCTAACCCAGAAATGCAGGAATGTACCACGTTATAGCTAAAAGCACATCGCATGTGTGCTTTGAATGAACTGGATAGACATCCTGACTGCAGCACTACCTGTGGGTTATTAAACTGGATAAATTGGTTAACCTCTCTGACTTTAAGTTTCCTCACCTCTAAAGTAAGAATAATGGCACTTATTTCGTGAGGACTTGTGAGGCTTAAATATATATAAATATTTTGGAATAGCTGTATCTTTCCACTCTGGAAAGCTGGAATCACATAAGCTTTAGGGATAAAGCACAGGTATGTTAGATTAAAGTTTCCCTCAAACTTCCCTAAACGTGGAACTGTTGTGGAAAACTGTGCCCAGACCCTCTGAGATGCAACATGAAGCCCACCTCAGAATTGCACATCTCAGGGTGCAAAGACGAGAACATTTATCCCTTGGCTTCCATCCCCCCATGAGTTGACAGTTGCTTCTGGAACATTCGTGGGGTACGCACTTCTGGGTTGTGCCTTTTTGTTCACAGAAGAAAACCATCATCAGGGAAAAGAAAAAAATGGGCACTGGAGGTGGTTGCTGAGAGAGTAGGTTGGAAAGTGTCTCTTTTTTCTCATTGAAATATAATTAATGTACAATGTTGTGTTAATTTCAGGTGTACAACATATTGATTCAACAACTCAGCACATTGTTCATTGATCACCACAATAAGTATAGTCACCATGTGTCACCATACAACGGTATTACAATATCCTTGGCTACCTTCCCCATGCTGCACTGTTTTGTTTATCATTCTGTCCTTACTGCCTACTGCCTAGAACATTATATGGAGTTTAGTAGATGCTTAATTAATATCTTTTGAGTAAATGAGCAAATGGGTCATATTTAATTAAGTATAGAGTTGGGATTCGTCCCCAGGTTTTCTAATTTCCAACCTAGCATAAATACTACCTTGCCAAGACACTAAATGCTATTTCTAGTCTGCTCCATTATACCCTTAGCCTACCTGAGTTCATAGACCAAAACAGCTGATACATAAAAGATGGTAAGTCCTCAGTGACAGAAGATTAGGGTTAGGGTTAGGGTTCGGGTTCAGGCTTGACAGAAGGGAAGACCCTGGAATGAGAAGAAAGACTGCTTCTAAATAGAACTAACATCTATACTTTGGCCGGAACATTGACAAAGTCCACCAGCTTCTGATGGAACTCAGTAAACTAAGGGTAGATTGAGCCAAACACCAGAGGCTTCCCTATCACTGACATAGAGCCAGTTACTTGAACACCCCAAGTCCTCCCTTTACATCCTACTTGCTTCAAATCTGAAGAAGAGGGGAGGAGAACTATAAGAACAAGACCATTATCTCACCCTTTGTCCAGGCCTTTATTCCATAATTCACCAGGCCATGATGTTGGAGAAGAATGCTTGAAACCAGACATGACAATAAGCATTTTATTAGATAGGGCTGAGTTTTAATAACATTACTGAAAAATGTCCATAAAATTATACAAATACCAAAATGACCTCAAGATCTATAAAGAAAAATTTAATATAACACAGTGAAATCAGTGGCCGGAAATATAGAATGCCATTTCATGCTTACAGGTAACTGCTGTGGACTCACTTGCATCCCTCCAAAATTAGTAGGTTGAAGCCTAACCTACAGTGTAGATTTGGAGATGAGTCCTTTGGGAGATAATCAGAGTTAGATGAGATCACGGGGGTAGAGCCTTTGTGAAGGTATCAGGGCTCTAATAAGAAGAGATAAGAGGGAGAGATCTGTGCTCTCTCTTGCTTGCTCTCTCTCTCTCTCGCTCTCCTTGCTATGTGAGGACCCAGATAGAAGGTGGCTGTCTCTAGGGCCAGGAAGAGTGAGCTCTCACAGAAATCAGCCATGCTGGCACCTTGGTCTCAAACCTGTAGCCTCCAGAACTGAGAGAAAACAAATATCTATTTGTTTAAGTCACTTATCCCATGGTATTATGTAATGGTAGCCAAAGCTAAGACAGTATCTAAGTATAAACCTCAATAGACCATTTACACTTGCCTGAAAAAATCCTGAGTAGTAATTTCAACTTCTGGTAGTGGCTCTAACACTGGAAACTTTTTCTAACATGCCTCTTTCCTGCTCTTCTTCTTCTCAGTTCTAGAAGGTTGAAGTCCATAGTCAAGATATCAGCAGGATTGGTTCCTTCTGATGGCTGTGATGGAGCCATCTGTCACAGGCCTCTCTATACAGCCTACAAATGGCCACCTTCTTCCTGGCTGTCCTCAAATTGTGTTTCCTCTATGCCTCTGTGTGCAAATTTCCCCTGTGTATAAAGTCAGCAGTCATGTTGGATTAGGGTCCATATCAAGGACTGTGTTTTAACTCAATTACCTCTGAAAAGATCTATCTCCACATAAGGTCACATTCTGAGGTATTAAGGTTAGGACTTCAGCATATGTATTTGGGGAAGTGGAGAAGGACACAGTTTAAACCAAAACATTATATTAAAAAAAAAAAAAAAACCTTTTTAATGTTTATTTTTGAGAGATAAAAAGAGAGAGCATGAGCAGGAGAGGGGCAGAGAGAGAGGGAGACACAGAATCCAAAGCAGTCTCTGGGCCCTGAGCTGTCAGCACAGAGCCTGATGCAGGGCTTGAACCCATGAACTGTGAGATCATGACCTAAACCACCCAGGTGACTTAGCCTACTGAGCCACCCAGGTGCCCCAACACATTATATTTTTACTTGCTTACTTTTCCCTATTCCCCAAACTTCCTTTCTCTGTTTTTTCTTTGATGACTTTGAACTCATACCAGTCGTTCAATGCAAGCTGCTTTAAAAAGTGTTCTCTCCTGATATCCCCTGTCTCCCAACTAAATGTACTCTATTCCTTCAAACATCCATTATACTTAGCTTTTATTTTTCTCATGGCACTTATCTCCCACTTCATATCATATACCATGTGTATTTTTTTCCCTCTTTTAATAGACAGTGGAGAGCCTAATGGATGGTCTGACTCTGACCCCATACAGTGCCAAATGCAGGTCTTAATATTTGGGAATTGATGGGGGAACATTTGTGCACATGGCTATTCATTTGAACAACCAGTCTGGACTGTGATAGTTGTAACTCACTTGTATATGCATTTTTAGTACTGGGCACAATGCCTGGCACGGAAGCATGACTTATTGAAGTGCGTGAGTGATTTTTCTAAAATAGTATATGCTAAGGAGATAGGAGGGAAACAGCTAATAGAAAAGGTCAACAAAGCTAACTGCTTGCTACATGACGCCTGCCAGCATCTCGCTGCCATGTCCCTCTGGACTGTAGATGTGGACTGTCAGTCTCGGATTAAATGAGCTCCCTTCAGAAGAGGCACCCACAGGGATCACTTTGACTGACAGAACGTCACAGGAAGTGAGAAGTGTGCCTCTATAACGGGTTCTTTCACGTTTCACATTGGCCCATATAGAGTGAAAGAATAAAATGACCCAGAAAAACGATTTCATAGCAGGATATCTTGACCTGTCTATAGGGAGCCCATTGGGAATAATGGCATGAATACAGACAAAGGTGAAGAGAAATAGATTCCATTAACCATAGTGGTTCCGGCAAGTCACGGGCGATAAAGCAAGGAAGACAAAACTCCCGACTGCTGGGCCTGGTGTGGGTCCTTGCGTCTGCACATCACTTTGCACTCCCTTTGTGGTTTCAGATGAGGCTGCAGGGGTTAGGTGGTGGTTGGAGCTTAAGATGCAGAAGGGCTGAGCAGTGTTGTAATATAGGCTTTATTATTATTACTTAGTTATGGTAGACCAGCAGACTGGCAGACAGTGGCCATTGAAAAAGAGCTTTTATACTGACAGATCCCAAGAGGAGAGGGTGTGTCATGCCATGGGCTGGGGGCACAGGGGGAAACAATGAATTGTATCAGGAGGCAACAGAGAGGGGGAAACCATAGGAAGAGCCTTTGTGCTGTGGTTTCTATGGAAAGGAACAGGCAAAGCAGGCTCAACAGGTTTAGGATTGGCCAGTTTGAATACTTTCAGCGGGCTCTGGGGCATAGGGGTTGCCCCTGGTTCTCTGGTGTCTGCCCCTGGAGAGATTAGACAGCTAATACTGGCCCCCAATAGAGAGACCCCTGTAAAGGAGGTTGATGGGGTGTAGACTCTAGATTGGTTGGTTTGCATTTGTGAAGTGTGCTCAGTGCTCCAGCATTTACTCTCCCTAAGAGTTGGCTAGCCCAGGGAGGGCAGTCCTTCCAGGGCTAGGAAGGCCCCATATGTCAGAGCCTCAGAATACAGAAAACAAAAGCAATGGTTCATACAAACAGTCAGGCCCTGAGCCACCTCCATTCTTTCAAATACAGCATCTAAAATATGAATTTCATTAACCAGCGTTGTTTCCCTTAATGCCCTTAATAATTTTTCTGGACAGGTTTTAATTTTCCTATTGACAAGTGAGAAATGCATGGCTTACAGAACTTGTTCCAAGTTTGTACAGTCAAAATGGTAGACCAGTTCCTCTACATCAAGCCTAAGGATAATTTTGTTTTCCGCCTTACGTTATTATGGTCACTCTACTTGCTTACAATTCTGAGGGGCTTTAAATGTCCATCAATTGATGAATGGATAAAGAAGATGTGGTTTATATACACAATGGAATACTACTTGGCAGTGAGAAAGAATGAAATCTGGCCATTTGCAACAACATGGATGGAACTGGAGGGTATTATGCTAAGTGAAATAAGTCAGGCGGAGAAAGACAGATACCATATGTTTTCACTCATATGTGAATCTTGAGAAACTTAACCAAAGACCATGGAGGAGAGGAAGGGGGAAAAAAAAGTTACAGACAGGGAGGAAGGCAAGCCATAAGAGACTCTTAAGGACTGAGAACAAACTAAGGGTTGATGAGGGTGGGGGAAGTGAGTGATGGGCAGGGAGGAGGGCACTTGTTAGGATGAGCACTGGGTGTTGTATGGAAACAAATTTGACAATAAATTATATTTAAAAAAACAATTCTGAAGGGCTTTTCATATCAAACCTGTGTGAAAACATGTGTAATAAAGTCATGGGAACCATAACTTGGCCGACAATTAATGGCTACCTCAAGATTTCTATGCAATTAGGACCTATGCCATTAGAACCAGGCTTCTGGAGCCTGGGTCAGCAGTTCTACATCTGTTTTTTGTTTGCTTCTTTGTTTGTTTGTTTGTTTGTTTGTTTGTTTTTAATTCCAGCCTCAAATATTTTCAATAGGTACCTTTTAATGATCTTGGTCATAATCGATACTCCTTTCTTCCTCGCCACACTTTGGCCACTGAATCAGCCATTACATTCAGCCCCCCAGCAGCTTCCATGCTTCACTAGCCTTTGGTTTTACTTCCATTACTTGGTAATTACCAAGGTGGGTTCCAGCAATCGTGCAGATGAGGGTGGCTTTCTCCCCACCCTCGCCTCTTACAAGTATCAAATATTGACAAGGTGAGGCAAAGGAAACACTTGAAGTTCTCCGAATGGCCCTGGATAATTCATAATGGAGTTACACAGATCTGAGTGTATACATTTTCTCTTTATCCACTGTTTCCAGAGGGGACACAGAGACTTTCAAACAAACTGTAAAAAAATTTAGGATGAATTTCTGTGCTTAACATCCCAAGCCACTCCATTTCTAAAATTGCTCAGCATTGCTATTTATAAGATCTAAAAGGTGTCAGAGACACGGAAAAGAGGCAAGGTAGGATGACAAACGGAAGGACTTTCAGGTGTCTCCAGATACAACATTTCGCGCTGTTAGGAAATTTTAATTTCTTTAAGGGAAGACCACCATGTCTCAACTCTGGGCAGGTGCTACACAGCCACGAGACATTCCGTTTAAAGAGACATAAAAGACAGGGAGCCTGCAGATAATATTGGTAAATAACAAAGCCTTTAGGGTCAGAGAGTTCTAGGCTCTGGTCGAAACTCTTATTAAGAATTCTAGCCATGTGACCTCAGGCAAGTTGTATCAGTGAGCCTCTGTTGACTTGGGTGTCAGGTGGGAATCACACTTCCCAGGGTTTGTTTGAAAATTAAAAGTTTGGATGTAAGGAGCTTAGTTCAATACCCGGCATAAATCAATCACTCAATAAAATTTTAGCTGTTGATGGATATAAGGCTTTTTATTAGGAGTCAATAAGAATGCTTTTTGTTCTTCATTTTTTAATGTATTGTTTTTTTTAATACATGAAATTTATTGTCAAATTGGTTTCCATACAACACCCAGTGCTCATCCCAAAAGATGCCCTCTTCAGTACCCATCACCCACCCTACCCTCCCTCCCACCCCCCATTAACCCTCAGTTTGTTCCCAGTTTTTAAGAGTCTCTTATGCTTTGGCTCTCTCCCACTCTAACCTCTTTTTTTTTTCCTTCCCCTCCCACGTGGGTTTCTGTTAACTTTCTCAGGATCCACCTAAGAGTGAAAACATATGGTATCTGTCTTTCTCTGGAGTACTACATGGCAATGAGAAAGAATGAAATATGGCCCTTTGTAGCAACGTGGATGGAACTGGAGAGTGTGATGCTAAGTGTATTGTTTTGTTTTCAACGAGTTCCAGGTTGTTCAGGATTATCACGAATTTTAGAATTCGAGGAATCTTCTTTGGTTCAACTCATCATGCTACACAAATGTAAGCTAGGGTGCATGATCCGAAGTTCCTTTAGTTACCATTGAGAAACTACGGCTAAAACTAAGATGTAAATGTTGGTTGGTGGAGACAAAACTTTTTGACAGGGCATAAAGTTTAAAATCTGGTCAGTCTTTAAGCTAATACTTTACAGCAGAAAAGTACAAATACTTAAAAGGAATAAAACTGTGAATGGTTTTCTACCACACACTTTACCTGGAGAAGAATGCTTTTCTGTTGAGATGATATAGTATGATTTGAACATACTTTTGCAGTATGAGGGACGTATAGAGTAACAGCCCCATATTTGCCATTTTTAGAGAAAAATGTTCCATTCATTCACACCGTAGCTCTGCTGGGTCTGCAGGGTTATGGCTGAAACAACTCTGTGATGTTTGCAGGGGAAAGGATTCTTTTATTGGCTCTGTAATTGGCAAAGACACTGAGGAGAAACACCTTCATGGTTGGGCAGTGAAGCGCTTCCATACCAATGATTTTAAAATTTGAAACTATGCAAAGCTTTTCTTAAGGCCAACACCCACATTGGTCTCTTCCTGTATTTTCCAACCTATACACTAAGTAAAACTCCAGATTTTCTACAGCCCAAGAAAGTGATTTAATGGCATTACACAGGAAGAACAATGAAACCCATGTCTCAGTGTGCACTCCAATGAAGGTATGATCCTTTCTCAAAATGGACTTAAAACTTCCAAAGCTAGAGCACTGAACAAACAAGAGAGGCACTATTTTCAGAAGCGTAAGTAAAATAAGAGCGACATGTTTACTGGGGACAATTGGGAGAAGGGTGCTTGGAAACAAAAAACGCTTCAGTAGAAGGACAATTGAGTACTGGGCACAGAAGTTGTAAGGACTGAGTGTCCTAATACAAGAAATGCACAGAACAGAGTTGAAATGTTCCCCCTTCTCCAGAGAAGAGAACATAATAGCACAAAGGCAAAATCTTCATAAAGGTTTTTTAACAGTTTCTAATGGAGAGCTAGATGTTTCCATTGGCTAATACTTCAATTATACTTCCATTGGCTAATACTTACAATTATATATTGATTACATGCTGGTTACTAACCACAAAGAAAAAGTTATAACATTTTCTTTCCAAAGTACCTACATTTTCAACAAAAACCTTAATGTTGGGTCTTCATAAGTCCCAAGGTAACGAGCTCAGGATTTCATCATCAGTGATTACCCAAAGTGAGTAACTCTCTGAGTTCATCTTTAATATTCAGTCCCAAATGAACAGAGGCATATAAATAGCCCATTGAGTCACAGTTGGCTTTTAAAGATTTTACTTCTACTAAATACTCTCCCAATGAAAATGAACCCGGGAATAGTTGTTGACATAAGCAGCACCGAGAATACGTTTTTGTTTATGCATAAATTCTAATCGAAGTCTGAATTAAGGCAAGTCTTGATGAAGCATTTGTGATTAAGCAGGGCTGAGACCAGAGGATGGCAATGAACTCACACTGAGCAAGGACAGCTCTGTCGTGACATTGGCCAAGCTGTTTCAACAGTGGTCTTCGGTTAACTTTGTACATCTCCCTAGTACTTTCAGCAAGACCATTTGCAGAACTTTGGTGAGTTTCAAGGGAACTAGTTGAAATAAGACTCTTATCCAAAAGTCTTAAATCCAATAGAGATTGATAAGCCCATGACCAGAAATTATATATCACCTGTTAATCTTTTGGTGCACACCAGAAGTTATAGAGAAATACCTAAGGTAAACAGAATTCTTGAGTTGTAGCTATGCTAATGGGTAACATATTGGGAAGAAATAGCGGGTAGCGAGTAGCAGAAATGGAAGAACTAAATTATATGAATATTAGACTATCAGAATTTCACTTGTACTTTGCATGGCGATACCCAGTTCTCTGTGGCACCTGTTGTATGGCTGCTGAAATTATTTCCTATCTGTCTTAATTGCTCGGTCAGCCTTATCAAAACAAAGAAACAAACAAAATAGGAAACGCCATAATTTTGGGTCCTGTCTATATGGACTTGCATCGTTTGTCCCTGCCCAAATCCCCAACCTCACCTTCTACCCTTACTATCCAGACACACCCACTCTCGTTGCAAAACATACACAGCGTTCTTCTAGCTCATTCTTATTCCTATTCAACCTTCATATTTCAGTTCATTTCCCCACTAAGCCTCCTCTGAACCACTGAACTACAATGCATGTACATAACCAGATACATGCAGTATGTATACATACACACACGTGCATTTATGACATGTATGTATGTGTTTTACATGACATAAATCTGTACATATTCATATATACATACACACACAGGGGAGTGGTTTACATGATTATAGGGCCGGCTAAGCAAGTCTTGGCAGGTGGGCAAGAAGGAAAGATTCAGGGGAAGGGAAAAGCAATTATAGGCCCACAGAATGCTTGGAGTACTTGGTTATTAAGAACGCCCAGTCTCTATGACTCTATGAATGGATAAAGAAGATATGGTATATATATATATATATATATATATATATATATATATATAGGAGTATTACTAAGCTACAAAAAAGAATGGAGTGAAATCTTACGATTTTCTACAATGTAGATGGAGCTAGATAGTATTATGCTAAGCAAAATAAGCCAGTCAGAGAAAGACAAATACCATCTAATTTCACTCATATATGGAATTTAAGAAACAAAAAATATGATCATAGGAGGGAAAAGAGAGAGGCAGACCAAGAAATAGAGAACTCTCTTAACTATAGAGAACAAACTGATGGTTTCCAGAGAGGAGATGGATGAGGGGACGGGTTAAATAGATGATGGAGATTAAGGAGGGCCCTTGTTGTGATGAGTGCAGGGTGATGGATGGAAGTGTTGAATCACTAAATTGTACACCTGAAAGTAATATTACGCTCTATGTTAACTAACTGGAATTTAAATAAAAACTTTAAAAAAAAGAACACCCAGTGTCTTTTTCAATGCCTTCCACCTGACTAAATCACTCTCATCCAGCATAATCTCTCTCTATTATTTATTTTTTGAGAGGGAGGGAGTGACACAGAAAGAGAGAGAGAGAGAGACAGAGAGACAGAGAGATGAAGTGTGCCCATGAGCAAGCAGTGGAGGGGCAGTAAGACAGGGAGAGAGAATCTTAAGCCAACTCCTCTCTCAGTGCTGAACCTGTTTTGGGGCTTGATCTCACAATCATGAGATCATGACCTGAACCAAAATCAAAAGTCAGATGCTTAACCAACTAAGCCACCCAGGTTCTCCCACTTTTGATGATCTAAAAAAATTCAACTTATTTGGAACTTTATATCTCATTGATAAAACCCTTCACAGAAGCACAGAGATGAGTGTTTGATTGAGTAATTCAGAAAAAGTATGCACGCTTGCTTCCCACTTCCTAATTCTAATACTCGTTGGAGCCCAACCTACCTCAAAACACACAGCAGAAGGGGAATTCTGGGGAGGGTCATACAGCCCAGCCAAGTGGTTGCATCATAAATGCATAAACGCATCAGAGATGCCACGTCACATCTCTCAGTACTTGTCTTTCACTGCACGTGTCACAGAATCAAATCCCTCATGCATTCGTACCAGCCTTCCCCAGGAAAGTACGTGTTCTCTGAGGGGCAGGTACCGTATCTGTCTCATGTCTATCATGATATCCCCATCACTGGCACAGTGCCTGCACAGGACAGCAGTCAGAAAATATCTGAGGAATGAATGAACCATTGAATGAATTCATATATGTCATTATGTGAGTGTAGCCAGCAACTATCTTGTCAAGCCAACACAAACCTAACAACCATCCCCGGGGCCTTGGAGCTTATCCACACCATGAGGGACGTCATCTCCAACGTGATGAGGTGGATCCATATATATAAGGCTACATCCATTTTAGTTCGTTTCTTCCTCACTTGGTCTCCACACCAGCAAGGTTCTTTCCAGCTTGCAAACCACAAGATTTTAGAAGCAGAAATGGCTTCCATAGCCTTAATCCATTCAACCGATATTTACTGAGCATCCAGTTCACGCCAGAAGTGTGTGAGGCACCTGAGAAACAAAGATGACACAGGATGCGGCCCTGTCCTTAGGTGGCTTGCAGCTCAGTGAGGAAGAGCAGGGAGGTCAGAACGTACATTACAGGGGCTACAGGAACATAGTGGATGCCTATTCAGGGCATAGTGGAGGGGAGATGAACTTAGGAGTTTTTTTCTGCAGAGGAGTCAGAGAACATGGCCCAGAAGTGACATCTTAAAAACTGTTTCACTCTATTTTGATGGGCAAGGGTGGTGGAGGGATTGCAGGTAGAGAGAGCAGCACATTCAGAGACTCCAGGAGGGATTTTACTGTGTCTAGTTGCAGGGTGTATATGAGCAGTTGGGTCGGGGCTGGTTAAACTAGACGTGTAGTCAAAT
Organism: Panthera uncia; assembly: GCF_023721935.1. Lineage (NCBI taxonomy): Eukaryota > Metazoa > Chordata > Mammalia > Carnivora > Felidae > Panthera > Panthera uncia. The sequence goes on along the minus strand of NC_064811.1, from coordinate 9,974,770 downwards.
CACAGAAGCTTTTCACGAGCCCTCCCATATCACAGTGCCCAGAAGAATCCTTGATCCTAGCTTTCCTTTTATCACGCCTACATACAGCACCCTCAATCTTTCATGGGATCTCCCTTGACTCCTTTTTCCCCTTCAAATCAACCCAAAGATGTCATGCTCAAGTTACTTCTAATCTGGGGGACCCACAAGTCACTTTTCACATGCTGCAGGATCAGGTGTCCTGAGCAGACAGGGCAGGGTCAGGAAGTAGTGCTCAGTTTTTATAAAATAAGTAAGTTCTGAATCAATGAATAAATATTATCAACTATGCTTTGAGGTGATCAAAGTAGCTCTTGTTGCTAAAATGTCTTCAGTCATCCTAAACAGACGCCTTCACTCATTCAAGGGTTTTCAACCTCAACTTTAACAATAGGGATCAAATGATTCTTTGTTGTGGAGGCTGCAGGATGTTTATCAGCATTTCTGGCTTCTACCCACTAGGTCATAAGCACCCCGCTCCCTGAATTGCGAAAACCAAAAATGTCTCCTGATGTTACTAAATATTCCCTCTGGGACAAAATCAGCCTTGTTTGAAAGCCATTGACCTGATTCCACGTTTGGGTTAGTGTAGTTTATATACCAATGGTCTTGTCTTGTAAATGCGATAGGCTTTCATGGAGCCTCTAATATTTTTCCTATGAAGGCATTTCTGCTATGAGTACCATTTTATAGAGAAGAAAATTAGGCTTATGGAAAATTAGACACTTTTCCTACTGAGTGGATCCAGAATTTGAATCCAAGCCATCTGTCTCAAAGTCAATCTCTTAGACACTCTGAAATGTTACCTCCCCTGTGAAGAAAAGCCCAGACTCCTAGAAGATAGCTGTGTAAGGATGCCAGGGAATAGCAGGCAGGTCAGACAGCACATTAAACCTGTTAAAATCTAGTCTTGCCAACTCACTTTCAGAAACAGAATCCCCAAGATACTCAATGATTTGCCTCCTTGAGATGAAAGCAAGGAAAATCAACCCAGAGACTCAAATGAGGAAATGGCTTCTTTGACAGCTTATCCAAGCCAGGCCATGCTGTTTCCATTCTTTCTAGAAGGCCCCACGCGTCCCTCATCGTAACACATCACACACTGTATTGCCAATGTATCCTGCCTCAAATGCCGATTCTATTAGACTGGGAGCTGCTTCAGAGCAAAAACAGTCCCACTCACTGTTTTTTTTTTTTTTTTATTGTTGTTGTTTTTGTTTTGTTTTGTTTTGTTTTTTTGCAAAGAGCATTTTTCCATTCACATAGCAAGAATACAATCAAAGCTGACTGATTGGATGGATGGACGCATGGATGGATGGGTGAACGGACTAATGAATCCTAGATACAGAAAGAACTGTAAGCCTGAAGGATGGGAGTTACAAGTGAGTCCTGGCAGCGCAGGTACAAATGAAAGCCTGTCAAGTTAACCACTTACAGAAAGTGTTTTCTATTATCCAGACAGGAAGCCGCTGGGAGCAAAGTACATAGATTTAATGCAGCAAATAAAGTAAGAAAAAATTGGCCCTGAATCAATAAAAATAGTCCGTCCTCTCTTTTCAGTTTTATAATCCAGGCTGTGGCTGACCCAAACCACCCAACTCCATTCCACCCCCATTAAGGACTTCTACCTGCCTTGTTAAATATTCACGGGCACTGCCCCTCCGGAAAGGCCACAGGCTCTTCAGCGCAGTAAATCGATCCACAACGCCTCTATGTGAGCAGGCTGTTAAAAGAGATTACAAAACACAGCTCCGGGCTTGACAAGTTTCCCAGACTTGGGGTTTGGCAGCTGGAGACAATCAGGTGGGCTTCTCTGTCCCCACCACCCACAGCTCTGGACATGGAGAATTGCTTCTCCAGTCCCAGGATGACTTACGTGGAAGATTTCCTGACGCAACCTTGATTCTGCAACTTTCATTTTGTCTCAGACGATGATCTTTGCAATCCTCTTTTGTCAGAGATTCTGGGGCCCAGACTGATAGTCGATACTCGATGAGGCAGCTAAAGCTCAGGGAGGGGAAATGACTTGCCCAAGATCCCTGGGAGAAGTGGCTGCAGGGCTAGGATTCACTGGGGAACTGTTGATGGACTGAAGGCATCGGTTGGACTGAGCAAATAATGCACTGGATCTCCCATGGACCCAAAGGAAGCTCCCTAGAGACGTTGATCAAGTAGGCTGGAGCCATATTGGGAATCTTTTCATCGACAGTGGTAGTTACTCAGGGTGATTAAAATTACATTTGTTCATTTATTTACACATCCACCGAATACTACTATATGCCTACAGCATTCTAGGAATTGCACAAGTTTTGGGTGGTAAGTGATAGAGCAGGAAGACAAGAACAGAGCGAATAGGCTAGCAGAATATAGAGATCATATAATATAGTATTAAACAGAAGATCATACATAATTATGTTAGACGTGATATTATATGATATATATTGTCTTAGTTGGCTTGGCTTAGCACAACAAAATACCGTAGTCTAGGTGGCTTAAACAGCAGAAATTTATGCTGTCACTGTTCTGGAGGTCAAACGTAGGAGATTAGGGTGCTAGAATGGTCAGGTTCTGGTGAAAGCCCTCTTTCTGGCTTGCAGGCAGCCACCTACTCACTGTGCCCTCACAGTGGAGAGAGATCTCTGTCATTTCTTCCTATCAGGCCGATCCCATCATGAGGAGCCACTTCATGATCTTATCAAAGTCTAATTATCTCCCAAAGGCCCATCTCTAAATACTATCACACTGGAGGGAAGGGTTTCAAAATATGAAAGGGGTCACAATCAAGTCCCTACGTATAACTAAATATGATATGATGTCTGATATTGTATGACATACAATTTAAAAAATACAGACTAAGAACCGAAAGAGGAAGGAAAAGGCTGCAGAAAGGTTCTTGCAGGCAGTAACACCTACAGCCAAGTGTGTCATCGAGTTCAAAGGGAAAAAGAGCCAGAGACCACAGACTGATGAAAAAGGCCCTGAGTCAGTAAATGAACAGTTCAGCAGGCAAGAATAAAGGCAGGAAATCCCAGCTCCTGAGCTCAGGCTATGGAGGCAGATAGACTTCAGGCACCTGCAGCTATGACCATGAACAAATCATTCAAATCTTCTAAGTCTCGATTTCCGTAATTATAAATCGTGGAGAACAAAAGCAGCTAACTTATCAAGTAGTTGTGAACCTTGGCATGAGATAATCTTCTTAAAGAGCTTAGCCCTGAAGACTGGCATATTGTGTTTAATCAATGGGAATTATGATTTTTGAAATACTGAAAATATTCCACCAGTGCATTCCGTTGGCTCTACCTTCAGATACATTGTGCATCCAAACATCTAACAATCTCCAGCAACCTATGTGGCCTTGGCCAACTGTTTGAAAACACCTCAGTTTTCTTATCTGTGAAATGGATACATTGTTAGTGACTACCTCACAGTGCTTTTGGGAGTACTTACGGATTAATACACATGAAAAGTACTTTAAAAGATGCGTAGACTGTAGCTCATGGCGAGTGCTAAGTAAGTGGTCCTTATTATTACCATCTTGCATCTGGATTGCTGGGGTAGCAGACTCTTACTTGCCCTCTCTGCTTCTATCCCGTCTCCTTGGATATTTTCACACAGCAGCCAGGGTAAGGCATTCAATAAGTAAATCATGTCACCCTCCAATGGCTTCCCATCTCATTCAGAGCAAAAGCAAAGGCTTCATATTGGCCTGGACCCCCTTATCGCTCAGACCTTATTTCCCACTGCCCTGCTTGTTCACACTGCCTCTTCCTCCCCAGCCTGACATGGTGTTCCTCTGACACAGCACATCCATCGGTGTGTTTTTCCTTGAAGTTCTCTCTGCCAGAAGGTTCTTGCCCAGATATATTCTCGATCAATCCATTCAACTTCATGCAAGTTTCTGTCCAAATGTCTCGTTAGCAGGAAGACCTTGCCTAACACAATTGACCTAGGTAGCAAATAACACCCAGGACATCCCATCACCCTGACCCTTCTTTATTTTCCTTATGATCTAACATGCTATGGATTTATACTGATAATTGCGTATTGTCAACTGTCCCAACAGAATGTAGGCTCCAGGAAGTCAGAGATTGGCTTGTTCAGTGGCAGTAAGAAATGTGCTTGATACACAGAAGGACTTTCATTAATATTTTCCAGTGATGAATGAGTAAAAGAACTATGGACAGGTGTCTTCTCTGATTGAACACTGACCAAATGGGGCAGAGGTGACCCCCCTGGTTGCAAGGCATGTGAACTGAGCTCCTGAATGAAAGATGCAGGGGCCCAGAGTCCCTGATTGCCAGTCCAGTGTCTCTTCCGGGAGAAGCCTGGAAAATCTAACTGGATAGTTCTCAGTGGCGGAAGGCGAGTAATCTTCATTATTTAGCAATTCTAAGCATTACCTTAATGACCTGGTAAATCATCCTGAAAATCTGAAGGTCTCTAAAACATGGTGATTCTGAGAAACTGCTGACTCTAGCTGTCTCCAAGGGATGTTGTTAGTGATCATTTTGGATGGGCTTTTGGCAGGTACTTTTATGTTCCACTTAGGTGAGGGTGCAAAGCAATGAGATCTAGTTCTCCCGCCATTTATGCAGCAGAGTACAATCTGTTCACAGGCAAGGCAATGCTGTAAATCCTGCATCGCATGTGCATGGTGTGTGTGTGTGTGTGTGTGTGTGTAGCTTCTGTGGCATTATTTTAACCAAAAACCTCAGTTAAGTGGGGTCATAAAACTATTTTCATATTGGGACACTTCTCAAGACAAGATGGCTTCCCGCTGGTTTTCTTCTTTCTTTCCTTCCTGGCTACACTCAAGATGAAATTGAAGATTAGCACCTGTTGCATGCTAAGTATGGCCGCCATCCAACCTGACCCCTAGGTGGCACCACCCTTAGATCTAGGCAACAAAGCCTCCATCTTGGGCCTCATGCTTTAGAGGGGCCTTATATTACAAACACATTAGAATATGCATTTACCAGGGCACCTGGGGAGCTCAGGTGGTTAAGTGTCTGACTCTTAATTTTGGCTCAGGTCATGATCCCAGGGTCATGGGATCAAGCCCTGCATTGGGCTTTTTGCTGACAGGATTGAGCCTGCTTGGGATTCTCTCTCTCTCTCTCTCTCTCTCTCTCTCCCTCCCCCATTCATGCTCTCTCTCTCAAAAAATAAATAAATAAATAAAATAAAATGCATTTATTAATGCATAAATAAATAAAAAAAGAAAATTCATTTATTAAAGAATATGCATTTATTAATGCATAAATTAATATTTATTATATTAACAAATAAATAAATTGTAAATAAATAAATAAATTATAATTTATTATTTAAAGAAAATGCATTTATTAATGCATACATAAATAAAAAAAGAAAATAAATCTATTAAAGAATATGCGATCATCCCTGCTCGTTGGCGTCACTCTCAGCTCTGACACAGCATGATCCTTAACCCTGAACCTCCACTCCTGTGAGTGTCCAAGCCCCCCCGGGAAAATGCGTCTCTACATCTCCTGCCCCAGGTGCTCGAAATGAAAGATAAAGTGCATTCAAATACCTTGGGGGTTTGCAGGTGGGCTGTTGCCAATGTCAGACATAGATGCTGTGGGATTTGAGCAGCAGGAGGAAGTTAGGCAACAGAGCAGACGAACTGATTAACTTATGAGATCTTTCCTTGCAAATAGTACAATGGAAAAGGCTGGTAATACAAAGCACCCATTTTCTTGCTTTGATATTGCACCTCGCGGCTCCAGAGGTAGGCATGAACAGGCAAGGTATTCACATCACTTCCCCGGGACAGCGAAGGAACATGTTCCTATGTTAAACAATTCATCTTGCTCTAGGAGTTTCATATTTCTGCATTGTGGGCATCACAGGCATGAAGCATGATGCCAATTCATGCGAGGTGGACATTACACACTAGAATCATAAACAGTGTTATTGCTAACAAAATGAGTAAGGCTGAATTAAACTTGCAAACAACCAAGTAAAATGTTTCAGCTTTATTTAAATAATTTAAATTTTTTTAATGTTTGTTTTTGAGAGAGACAGACAGACAGACAGAGCGTGAGCAGGGGAGGGGCAAAGAGAGAGGGAGATACAGGATCCGAAGCAGGCATCAAGCTCTGAGCTGTCAGTGCAGAGCCCAATGCGGGGCTCGAACTCATGCATGAACTCATGAACTGAAGTCGGACGCTTAACCGACTGAGCCACCCAGCCGCCCCTATTTAAATAATGTAAATGAAATTTTTGATACTTTGACATAATTGTTATTTGAATTTTTCAAATTTTAACTTATTTTTGCAAGTTTTAGATGAACTCCGAAAAATAAAAATAATTTTCATCTTTTGCCTATTTACATTCAATCTACATCTTTGACGAACACTTATTAAAGTTTTGGAGACTTTGAATCCAATTATATGTTACCTTCCAAGCCTTTAAATCATTTAGAATAAGTACAAATTGATATGGCATTATAATCCAGGAGGTTGAAAATTTAGCGCAAAGAAGAAAAGGGCTGAAAAAAAAGAACATTTTTCAAAAAGCAAGTCTGCCTAGAACTAGAAATAATAAAAGCGAATACATTGCATTTGATAGGAATCACATAGGATTAGTAACTATTGCATTACAAATTCTTGATGTAAAGCTTTAATTGTTAATCAAAACAATGAGAAAGGAATAAGGAAATTACTGTCATCAGATCTACAACCTGAACAACTCAGAGGATATCAATGCAATGTTGTGATCTTTACTAAATTAAGACATAATTACTGCACAAAAAGAGAAGGTATGGGCCTCCATTTTACCATTGCACCAGATCCCGGAGGTCCACCTTCCCCAAACTCACTACAAAATAGGGTGATGCAGCCTCATCTACCTGCCTTACTAAAGTCCCTAAATAGAAGCCCATCAAAACCACCCTTTACCATTATAGGGGAAGAGCAGTACACGGTAAGATGACAAATATGGGGAAGCCACAAATGCTTAGACCAGTGCCAACTTGCAATGGTCAATTCTCATACTGAAAGAGAAAACAGAGCTCACTTTGAGCTTCTTCCTTTCTATTTTACTCATTTATTTTTAAGTCACACATGTATGGACTACATGTTATATTCAAGGCCTTTGGCCAAGTGCCTTTTATGCTCTATTTTCTTTGATGTTCAAATGACGTAATCAAGAGTTAATGCTACTTTCTGCATGAAGCAGGGAAGTCTGTGCCACTCTCAAGGTAATTTCATAAAGCCAGAGTGGTATTGGAATATGAACCCAGGTAGTCTGGTTCAAGACCCCACAAATAATCAATGCCATCTCCCCTTAAATTAAATTACCTTTGGGGGGAGCCTGGGTGGCTCAGTCAGGTGAGTATCTGACTCTTGATTTCGGCTCAGGTCATGAACTCACGGTTCGTGAGTTTGAGCTCTGCATCGGGCTCTGGGCTCACAGCATGGAGTCTGTTTGGGATTCTCTCTCTTTCTCTCTCTGTTTCTTTCTCTCTCTCCTCCTCCTCCCCCACTCACCTTCTCTCTCTCTCTCTCTCTCAAAACAAATAAATAAACTTAAAAATTATTTTAAAAAATAACCTACCTTTGGAATGTGGGTATAGGAATATGCGCATCCTCTACCCCTTCTGGATTATTCTTTAGCAAAAGGCCATGTTGACTCCTCCCCAAAGATCTGCCTTCGTGTAACAAACAACATCATTGTCTATTCTCTCCCCATAGTATGTGTGAGCAACTTGAAGCATGAGCTACATCTTATTCACCTTTGTATCCCCTGTGCCGACCACAGGGCTTATATATTTTAAGAGTTGAGTAAGCTTCTAGTAAATGAATGACTAAAAATGAATGAAGACAGCGCAACGTGTGACCCTTACCTCAAATGAATTGCATTTAACAATCTCCGGAGCATGTGATGTCTGCTTGGGAGACTCACGACCTCCCTGTCACTGCTTCCCACGTGCCACAAGTAGAGGCATGAGCTGCCTTACGAGTATCAAGTGGAAGCATCCTGCCTGCTTTCTGCCTTTCACTTCATCCTTCCTATCGGATGAGGAGTGGTTTGTCCTGTTGCCAAGATTGGATGGAGGACCCAGAATGCTTGGGGTGGCCCTTGCGGGCTCTCTTTTTGCCCAGTGTACCCACAGAATAGAGGCCTTCTTTTCCAGTCCTTCCCCCGTTAGGGAGGCACGCCTGACGAGGAGACCAGGAACGCCTTCCAAAGACAGATCAGGAGGCTCACTTCCGTGCCCACTTTTAGCTTCTTTGAGGAACGGAGGCGAGCACATCATGGCTTTTGTGCGGCAGGTTGGGCAGACATCTGGTCGACAAACCCGAGTCTTCTCACACGGGGGCCCCACCGCTGAGATTCAGGAGTAGGGAGCCCAAAGGCAGATTTGGACAAGCCAAATTCTCCACATCTCAACCAACAGTAAAGCTGATATTCTCACCCCTATTTAACTCCTACATATGTGTCTGAATTGATTCTGAAATTCCAAGGGGAAAGGTATTGAGCAAAATCTTTATCTTTAGAACGTTCTTCTAAGCAGGCATGATTTAAGTCTTAGAGTTTTCGCTACAAAAACAGATGGCAATAGATTCCCACTCCTACTTATCTAACCCATTTTTTTATAAAGGCACTCCTTTATTCTTAGAATAGGATGGGCTTCCTCTTCATCCCCATGAACTTTGCCCTCAGTGCTCCAGAGAATACTCACCACAGTGAGTGTCATGCTGTGAATGTCACTTGTTTTTTCTGAGCTTCGCAAACCTCACACTCAAAACTCCTGAGAAGTGGAAAAATGAAGAGCCTACTCTTATTATTACTGTGTTCCCTGTAGCTAGCTCAAAGCCCAGCATTTAGAGAGCACTTAAAAATAAATATAAATAAATGTTAAGAAGTGAGGACGCTGTAAGTTAATTTGATACATAACTTTGGGGCTCTGGAACTTGAACTGTCTTGTTAATGTTTAGAAAAATTATTGCAAAACACTTCAAGAATTTACTCTGACATTTTAAAATGTCGCCGAATCGCACAAGCTTGCGAGAGGCTAAGGGCCAGACTGGGACGTGGCTCATTCTGGGAGCGTGAGGGGCTCAGAAGCTGGTGCCGGCGCTGTCTCCAGCTTGCAGTGTGAACTCAAAAACGTGAGCTCTCTAAGTGGCATCTTGCATTTTAATGGCATTCTTGGATTTTCATGAAATTATATGATGCTTGATTAGGGAGAGAAAGCACAGAGAACATGGTTTGCCATATCATTATATTGAATGAAAAATCTGAAATCGGAAGAGATGAGCTGGGCTTGTCAACCACACAACAGAACCAAACCCAGAAAATGGCACTCCTTGTCTACCAGGTCTGTGTGTCTCCTTGTGTGTGTGTATTTTTTCTAAGAAGCAACCCTGTTTCTCATTAAACACTCATATGCCAGGATTCAGTAGGCGCTGAGGACTGAATAGGGCTCTGGAAGTCCACTCTCTAGTGGACAAGGGAGATTAATCAAACAAAGGGAGATGCAAAGACGTGCAGGTCGTGATCTCGCGGTTGATGAGTTCGAGCCCCACCACAGGCTCACTGCTGTCAGCCTACCGGGGCGGAACCTGCTTCAGATCCTCTGTTCCTTTCTCTCTGCCCCTCCCGCTGCAAGTGCTCTCCAAAAAATAAATAAATGTATATATTTTTTTTAAAGAAAGAATCTTCTTCGTTCACCTAAGGAGGAAGGATGTCAGGTTATTCATTCTAGGATGATTCATGATCTGTGTTTCTATGTTTGAGTCAGGATGCTGCATAAGTATGGAGGCACAGGAGGGCATTTTGGAGGGGTATTACAGAGAGAAGGGCGATCATGTGGAAGAAACCCTTCACCCCATTTCCCACCTCACTTTCTACTTTCTACTTCTAGCTCCTTAACATGTACATTTTCCTGTAGCCCTCACCTTCACTCATGCTGGTCCCTCCACTAAAAACGTTCCTACTTCCTCTCACACGACCATTTCCTCATTGTCCATCCTTGACCTTCAATGCAAGGTTCACAAGGAAGCCTGCTGCAACTACTCCCAGTCTTAAATAACACCCGCCTTTACTTCTTTCACATGAAAATACATTTCTGTGTTCTAAACACAATGTTTAATGTTAGTTTCAAAATGGGTGATTTTCAATGCCCATCTCCATCAATGAGCTGTAATAAGCTCCTGAGAGCATAGGTCACATCTCTCTGGCTCATTACCGTACATGCTATGCACATGATCAATTCTCACTAAAATATTTGAATGAACATATTATGAGATCAACCATTTTTATCAATGCCCTTCCGGAACATGTAATGTGAGTGGATGAATTCATTGTCAGTTGACATTTATTGAGTGCCTACTATGTGCTAGGCAATGTTCTAAGGATTTTATAAATTGTTACCTCCACTATTTCTCTTAGCTTTAGGAGGAGATAGATACTAAGGTAACCCCCATTCTATAGATAAAGAAATTAAAGCACACAGGCGGTAAGTAACTTGATCAAGTCTCCATAGTGGTAAGTAGCAGGGCTGGAATTAAATCAGGTGGTCTAACTGGAGAGTCAGTGCTTGTATGTAGATGCCAAGCTACTTCTCATGACTGAGTGAATCAATGAATAAATGAAGCATGAACAGCAAACTATGTGCAAGAAGCTACAGAAATTTAGTATGAGGGAAGTATAGGGTGAGCGCTACTGCAAAATGTGTGTGTGGCAAGGCAGGGGACTGGAGGCAACGAGACTCAGCGCATGGATGGGGGGCCTTGGGCACCAAGGTAAGGGATTCTCCCTTTGTTGGCAGATACACTGAAGGGTTCACATTGAAGACAGATCAGTGGCTGTTCCTTCAAAATGATCATTTAACCTCAGATCTGATTCAAGAATGCTAACTTCAACCCCTACACCATACCTCCATCCCACTCCCTCATGCCGGCTGCCTTTTCCAAGCTGAGCCTCTCAGATTAGCCATGTTGTGGGACTGCCTGCCTGTTTTGAGAATGGCTTTCCTACCTTCTAATGTTGCTCCATTCTTCTTCGGCTCATTGTTTTACAACCAATTGAGTAGCTCTGCAATTAAGCCTCCTCCATAGCTCATAGGAGCTAAACATCCTAAGTTCTTGGCATTATGTGCCATGTTATTGTCATGTTAGTTGGACTGTAAAGGCAGGGAGGTGAGCTGATCGCCTGGTGTTAAAGAGGGAGAAGGTTCAGGGATGAAGAGACCAGTACTAGCTGTGAGGCTACTGCAATAGTCCAAGTTCAGTTTAAAACAGTCTGTATTCTATTGGTACTTATGGGACCAAAAAAAAGGGAAAATATGCAAGGTCAGAAGCAACAGGACTTAGGGAACACTTAGAAAAAGACAAGACCGTGCAAAAAGTCAGAGGCTTCTGAAATTTTGAGTCTGAGAGTCTGAAAAAATGATCATGTCAAGAAACAGAAAAAGAAAGGGAATAGAAAGGCTGATGTTCAGTTTGAGGCACTGACTGGACACTCACGTGTATGTGTCAAGCCTGACGCAGGCACAGGCAATGAGGCCTATGGACTGGGAAAGAGCGTGGGAAGGAAGACACTGATGTGAGACCCATTCTCGTTGATGTGGTCATTGAAAATGCAGCTTGAGAGTGAAGTCACCAAGGTAGAGTGTGTAGAAACAGGAGAAACCCAAGGACAAGTGCCATAAAATAGCCATCACTATGGGAGTACCTGATCTCATATTAAGAGCATAGAACAATCCAGAGCTGCAGAGATAAAACCACGGCTGGGTTTGGATCATGGCTTCAGCACTTTTTGGCTCTGTGACTGGGGAGGTTTCTTTACTTTTCACAGCTCAGCTTTCCCTTTAGTAAAGTCAGCTCAATCTCCTGGGGTCGTTGTGAGAAGTTATTGAACGAGTGTGGGAAGGACCCAACATAGCAGATAGCCCATTGCAGACCCCAGAAACACCAGCTAATACAATGTTGGTGTGAAAACCAACTATTGGTTTTACTGGTGCTTGGAAACCACTGTACCTGCATGCTGTATATATTTCTTCTTCTAATCCTTACTATAACAGTAGATATAGGATTCGTGTGATTGCCTCCATCACCTGTTTGGAGAAATTTAGGTTCCGAAATTAGGTTCACTTGTCTCTACTCAATGTAACTAATAGGTATAATGAGCAACCCCCAAATCTCAGCCACATAGCACAACAAAATTTTATTTCTTGCACAAGTGACAGACAACATTGTTGGAGGAGCACTTCCGGGTAAGTGTTTTCCAGGGAGAGAATTGGAGATTCAGGCTCTTTCCAGCATGTGATAGCCTGATCTTTATTTTTTGAAGTTTATTTATTTATTTTGAGAGAGACAGACAGACAGACAGAGATAGAGACAGAGAGAGCCCAAATGCCATAGCAGCAGAGAGAGACAGAGAGAGAGAGAGAGAGAGAGAGAGAGAGAGAGAATCCTCAGCAAGCTCCACACTGTCAGTGCAGAGCCCTGTGGGGCTCGAACTCATGAACTGTGATCATGACCTGAGACAAAGTCAAACACAACAAACTGAACCCACCCAGGTGTCCCAGACCCACCTTTAATACTTGTCCTGTATGGTCATTCATGTCAGAAGAAAAGAGCAAGGAGGATGATCAAGCCAAGAATTAATAGCTAGGTCTGAAAGGAGCCCACACAACTCTCAGACACAGTTTGAGAGGCCAGAACTTAGGCATGTGTCCATCCCCAAATCAGTTTCAATGAAAGCTTGGAAATGTAGTGTTCTTGCCCAGGAAAAGAATGGAATTGGTAAGCAAGACTGTGCCCTGTCTCATAACTGGTGAAGGTGGGATGTGAAAGAAGTCCTAAATTTGGAGATTGGAGGACAAAGAAAGATAGTAAAGGGAAAATCTGACAAGTGGAAAAAGGCCTAATATCTTTTTCATGTTCTGCAAGCCAAGGGAAGAGTCTACTTATTAAATCCCTACTATGTACCAGGCACTGTGCAACTTCAGTGTTGACTCATAAAGACACAATATCAGGAGGAGGATTTGGAAGAGTCCACTGGGTTTAGCAATTGGACATATATTTCAGGAGAGATGGGTAAGGTTCAAGGAAGAAGGAGGCAAGATTTTTTTTTTGGTTGTCAAATTTTGTCATTGCCAGAGGCATGTCACATAGTCCTCTTGACATTATCACTGGAAACTTGACTTTCTCTGTGTTTGAGGAAGAACTCTGTGAGACACTGACGACTTCTCAGAGAACAGCAATGATTTGCCCCCACGGGAAGAAGATATGACAGGACTAAAAGTAGGATGTGGTGTGGGAGGAACAAAGAAAGTACAACATGCGTACTTCATCTCCTTGTGCATTTATGTTTCTTCACCCATTTGGGGAGTGGCCCTTGAAGGAAAAGAATAAACAACAAAGAAAGAAAAATGAAATGAAAAAAAGAAATCAAGAAACAAAATACAAGCCTGGGATCTAGGGCTGGTGGAATCTTTGATTGGAAGTGCTTTGACACAGAAGATTTGAGAGAAACGAGGTAGCCAGCAGAACTGGCCAGAGCCCCGAAGACCCCTCCTCTGCTATACACAGGACTTCAAGATCTCTAAAGTAAGCAAAAGCAGGACCTCTCTCAGTCTCCCGAATTTCTCGGGACTTTTTCCCATTGGTCAGTTTCAAACTCTCAGCCTCTGACAGCCATCAGTTTCTACTTCCTTGCCTTTTAACCTTACCTTCCCTTTTACTTTATTTATTTATTTTTTAAAGAATGTTTTTAATGTTTATTTTGATTCTTCAGGGAGAGAGAGTGTGTGACTGAAGAAGGGACAGAGAGAGAGGAAGACACAGAATCTGAAGCATCACCCTCCCTTTTCCCTTCATGTGAGCTAATGAACCCTTTAGATTGTTTACCTGACTTCAGACTCAGAATGTCTTGATTGCTACCCCTCCAAACCTCTCCACAGCCTACTAAACACTGATGTGCTACACCCGTACCACACCCAGAGTCCAAGATACTTCATTCCAGATTGTAACCCAGTACCCATCCCCTAAGCCATCTCATATGGTGAGGGAACCTCAGGTAGATGTGGCCCAAGAGAAATGGCAAGAGAATGTTCTAGATGAATATGGCTGCCTCTGCTCTGGGCTTCAGGAAAGAAATGAAGAAGGCCTTATAGCTTCTAGGTCATGCAGCCTATCTCTCTTAAAAGGAAGCAAATTAACTGGTTCTTTCAAGAAACTCATGTATGTACCAGAAACTTTGCAGACAATGCAGATACTGCCTGCAAGAAGCTCAAGGTACAGGGCACCTGGGTGGCTCAGTCGGTCAAGCGTCTGACTTCGGCTCAGGTCATGATCTCATGGTTCATGAGTTCAAGCCCCGTGTCGGGCTCTGTGCTGACAGTTTGGAGGCCTGGAGCCTGCTTCAGATTCTGTGTCTCCCCCTCTCTCTGTCCCCCCCCCCCCATGCTCATGCTCTGTCTCTCTCTGTCTCTCAATAATAAATAAACATTTAAAAAAAAAAAGAAGCTCAAGTGTACAAGAGGGATATGGGTGCCCATGCAAGCAATCACAGCACGTTTTCAACGCTAGAGAACATAGTGGGTGAGGGGGGGGGGGCCCAGACTCCTGCTCCAGCCAAGGGGAGAAAGCTCAGGAAATGTACATGTACAAGGAGGTGAGGTGAAAAGTCTTAAGGCAAAAGCACCACTGGAAAAAAATGGAATCACCTCTGAAATAACTCTGAAACCTGGCTGGGGGAGGGGGGATAGAGAAGCAAACAAACAAAAGCAAAAGAAAAATAAAATAGTGACAAGTATCTATGTAGCAACCCAGGAAGAGGAAATCCTAACAGCTTGAAAGCATAAGAAAGGGAAGGAGTGCTGACTTCATGCAGGAAATAGAGCCTGTGGAAGGTCTTGGTGAAGGAAAATGAAAACTGAACGTATATGTGAGATAAAGGCAAGAACTCACTGAAGAGAGAGATGCTAACAATGCCACAGAGTTGTGAGAGGTCAGGAACAAAGGCCCTAAATCTGCTGACTGGACCATCAGATAATTTCTTCCACATTTTCTTCCATGTGGGAGCAATTGTCAGGAAGTGAGAGGCCAAGTGGTAGCATAGACAGTACTTCCAAAGGCCTGAAGACCATGAATGCGCATAGTCATCGCTACCACTCTGGTGAAGTGGAAGAGGCATTATATTCATACCGCTCTGGTGAAGTGGAAGAGGCATTATATTCAGAGTCAGAAGATCTGATTCTGCCACAGGCAGAGTCTAGGAATTTTCAGAATTTTCTGAGTTTCTCTATCTTCTCTTGCAAAATGAGAGTATTGGAAGGAAGAATACTATGGTTCATCTTTAGAGGCCAAAATGGATAGCCCTTTCCCCCCTTTGGATGTTCCTAGAGGAAGCAGTTCTTCTAGGCAAGCTCACATCTAGAAACAATTGATTCTTGATCATCTATGAGACTCCAAATAACACATAGGCATTTTAAGCCAAGTGGCATGCCTAATCCAGAATTATCCCATCAGGCATTCCATGCATCCACTTAGGTTGGATCAACAAAATTCTAGATTCCAAAATTCCCCAGCCTATTAAAGAAACAAATGGCTTTTTGTTTGTTCCATTATAGTGATCATTTTCATCCTAAGTTTTAAAAATGCCATCACAGAGTTCTATAAATGCTCATCTTGGCACTCAAGGGACCCAGTGAAACTGGCATTTTGTTCTGTTGGCTGTTGAAAGTGAAGTCTGTTGACTGGGAAAATGTTGACTTCTGTTCCTCTGAGTAAAGGTGTGTGTATATGTGTGTGTGCACTCCCAGTTCGGCAGGTAATAAAAAGATTAAATCTGAAAATGGTTCCACTCTACAAGATATGGTATTTCACATTGAGCTGCATTTTACAACATTTTCAGGTAGAATTTGATTACTTTGAACGATTGACTATTGATTCATGTTTCTCAGAACTCAGCAGGGCATGGGGAGAAGTCTCAGCCAATTGCCAATGCTTGGAAAGTGTTCTCAGGCAACATAGCTTACAATCAAAAGTAGTGATAATTTAAGCAAAATCTTAACATTTCTCCCCTACCTCCTATTGATGAAATATTTCACTTCTCCAGGTTGAGCTTCCCTGGGTCAAGTATAACTCACTCCTCCTACGTTAAATGACACAATCATATAAAATGTGTTCAGTGTAACTCTGGCATCTTCAATAATTAAAGTCCAAGCTGAAAAAATATATATGTACCTAATACATATACATATTACATTTATTTTTAATGTTTATTTATTTTGAGGGAGAGAGAGAGAGAGAGAGTGAGAGCATGCGTGTGCACACGAGTTGGGGAGGGGCAGAGAGAGAGGGAGAGAAATCCCAAGCAGGCTCCACACTGTCAATGCAGAGCCCAACGTGGGGCTCAATCTCACGAAACATGAGATCATGACCTGAGCCAAAATCAAGAGTCAGACGCTTAATCAACTGAGCCACCCAGGCACCCTTTGGCTCACGATGTTCTGACTGTGAACATTTACCAAGTACTCTATGAGTTTTCACTTATGTAATCCTTACAATAATCTTATGAGTTTGATATTATTATCATTCCCATTGGTAATAGACAAGTACTATCTATAAACTGAATCCAAGAGAGGTTAGGAAACTTACCAAATAAGTGATCATTTTAAGCTTTGAATATGCCAGAGCCTAAGTCCTTAAATATCATGTTATATACTGGCATTTTATTATAATCCTATGAACTTGATCCCAGAATACACTTATATATAAATGTATATAAATACATAAATCCTTGCCTGGTTCCTATGCTAGATTGGGTGACTATCCTTTCTATTTACTCCAATTATATTTAGATATTTACTTAGCTATTTTTAATAATCTAACTACCTAATGACAACCCCAAATGGAAAAACAAACTGGAACCTTGACAGTAACTTACAACTCAGGGCAAGGTTCTCCCATAAGCCCAGATCTCTGCTTCTACTAACAAGATATAAATATCAGTAGGAATCCTGTATTAGTAATTCCCTTGCTCTCCTTTTTATATAACCCCACTTGCCTGGATTCCAAAATTTTATATGCAAAACATACACATGCACATTTAAAAAATTAAAGTTGTAATGCTGATTTGTTCACAAAGGCTTCTTCCATCTCTGTTCTTTTTTTCACATATTTACTAGATATGTGTTTCCTCATCTATGAAATACATCCTCGTGTCTCTTGCATATTTTTTTTCCTTTGGGTAATCAGCATTCTTACTGTATAATCATGATACAAATCCTTTGTTATAGTTAAAAATATTTCTATCTTCTCTCAGTGTGTAACTTGGGTTTCCACACTCTTCTAGCAATCTTTTGATTGAAGCCTTGATTTTCTTACTTGTAAAATGTACAACTCACTGTGTGGTCTGCCTACTCCTGATTGCTCCCAAATGGGTATATATGCATTTTAATACGAAGGAAGACTTAATACCATAAATAATCAAATAAAATCCAAGTTGATTGACACATACAAAGCATTCAAATGAAAAAATACAACAGGAAGAGAGAACTGGAAGAGGAGACATAATATCAGTACTCTAAAGCTCCAATTAAGTACTGTATGTGTAAAGTTCCAATTAAGACAGCATGTGGTACTGATGCAGGTGGAGAAATTTGACCAGTGAGAAGCACCTGGGTGGCTCAGTCAGTTAAGCATCCGAATTCTGCTCAGGTCATGATACTGCAGTTGATGAGTTTGAGCCCTGCACCAGTCTCTGTGCTGATAGTGCAGAGCCTGCTTGAGATTCTCTCTCTCTCTCAACCCCTCTCTCTCTACCCCGTCCTGCTTGTACTCTCTCTCTCTCTCAGGATAAATAAACTTTTAAAAAACAATTTTTCAAAGAAATTTTACCAATGAAATAGACTGGGGGTCCAGGAACACACGTTTATTTATATATCGAAACTTAGTATATGACAGATGTAATATGGCACATTAGTGATGAATAATAGAACTGTTCAATAGTTGGAGTTGGAAAAAAGTACACCCACTAAGAAAAAAATCCCTGGCTTACACCCTATGCTAAAATCTCATTTATTCATGTATATACCACTTGCCTAGAATTCTTTACTTATAATATCCCATTATTTCCCTATCCAGTCTCCTGTATCACTAGCTAAGTCATCTGTTCAATATTAAGAATCGACATAGATATATAGCATTTTAATAATGACCCTCACTCTGCAGGACAGAGAACTAATATGAAGACTGTTGGCTATTAAATTTACCACTCTTACTATGCACTCAGAATCCAGGGATATAACACAGCTAGGTCTGCAGACTCATTAGACACAATAGGAAATGGGTTAATGGAGCAAATTCCATTTTTGCTTGGTTTCTATAAGTTCCCAATCTAACCAGAGGAACATGAGGACACTTCCAGATTGGGTGGGCACAAATATCATGCAAACTCTATACCCTATAGTCTTAAAAATCTGAATATTCTCAGAGAACAGTTTCCTTGGAAGTTAAAAGGGCTTTTGTGAAATTATGAGACAAATATTTACTATATATTTTTGATAGCATCATAGGGTCTTGTCTTAAAGGGCTCCAGCTCTGATTTCAATCAGTTGGTTTTGGGCCTATGAACCAACTTCCATATGGAAACTGGGTGAAAAACAATCATTGTTCGTTGCGTTAGTTGATGTTAGCCTTTGTCACTCTCCATTAACTTCCATTGGTCAAAATTATACTCGTAGAGTTTTAATTGTTCTGCACTTCCAGTTTGGGTGGGCATTGAGTCATCTCTGACATCTCAGCAGGAACATGGAAACCTCAGGTCAGAAGGTAAAAAGCGTCCAGTGCTATCATGAGATGGTGTGCCTGCAGGCTGTGCCTATATGAATCACTTGCCATAGAGTCTGGAATAAAGCAAGGGTCCTAGAAATAGGTGTGACCAAGAGACTATAAAAATGATCATAAGAAGCAAATAATACAAGTGGCTATTAAGTCAACGATGAATGGAAATCCTCTTTGTAGGCAAAATTGTGAGCAACACATCTGTTTTTTCCCCACTTTTTCCATTAAGAGATATGATGTGATGAGTCTACATCACCTTATGGGTAGTGGCCAGTTGGTTGGCTTGCTACTTTCAGGTAATGTAAAAGACCAAAACTGCAAGATTAGTAACAAGAAGGTCTGGGGAAAAGGTGTGTGTGTAGATTTCTTGGATTTTGTAGTACATTTTGGATAATATGTAGTATGTATTTTGTACTACATAAATGCCCACAGGAAGTCATCCACTCTGGAAGGGGTTTTTAGCATGATGAAATCATCCATACTGTGGATGTCAGCCCCTTTCCCAAGACATACTGATACTTTTCCTGTGTCTCCTTATTCAGTCTTGGCAGGAAGAAACCCATGCACGAGCACAAATACATGACTTAAGCCCCACCAAGGCTGATCCAGGTACTGAAACAACTGAATTCCTATCTTGACAACAGTGGATTCTAATATTAAAACCAAATATAATAAAACCAATGGCTAGTTAATACATTGGATGCCTTCCATCATGAGATGACAGTAATTTGTATTCTTGGGAATAGATATTTGAGAATCCTATTCTGGATAATGATGACTGCCTACCATACTCTGTCAGAACAACCATTTGTGGACTTACAGAATACCACTGTCATCATCTCAGTGTCCTATATAGCATCTCTTCCAAGTAAGAAACTATATGGGAAATCAAATAAAACAAAGCTTTTGTATATGCAATGTGTTTTTCTTATCAGTAATCCTTCATCCATAAATGTATAGTTCAATAGAATTGTGGAAATCAAACACAGCTTCATTCCCTGCTGCCAAGGCTACTATTTAAAGCTTACTTACAGCATTGGCTAGAAGAAGACACCCTCAAGTATTAATGTTGTCTTACATGGAGTAATATGTAATTTAAACCAACAACCAGCCCATGGTATCATTTCCCTCAAAGCCAGAATACATGGGTCTGGGAATAAAGAAGCAGAAGTAGAAGGGACCAATCTCACTGCTATGTCACATAACTCACTTAGAGAATTTCTAAATTCCAGTGATTATATTTCTTAAGAAAATAATGTTTCCCTTAGGGAGAATAGCAACACTTCTATTAACTTACAAGACAAGAAAATACCCTGGTCATTTGGGTTCCTCTGCTACTGCACTGAAAGACAGAGAAGTGATGACTACAGGGCCTTGATTTCACTTACTAAAAAGAAATTAGGTTGCTTCTACCCAATGGAGGAAATAAGTAATCTATTAGTAATCAATGAAGTCGTTAGGGTAACTTTATCACTCTCTTGACAATGGTCCTAGTCAATGGAAAAGACAGCTCAATGAAGATAGAATATTGGGGAATAAACATTTAGGTCTCAGTACAAAAGATTTATCCACAGGGTTCACAGAGAACAGGGGTAACATGGACTGTGGTCTGAAAAGGAAATCATGATTATATATGTTTATGCATAACTTATTATATTATTTCTTCTACTTTACCCCTTACGATATCTTTTCTTTTGAAAACTAGTGCTGATGATTTATATGCATTTATAAGGATTCAGTATGACAAGATGGGCATCACTGCCACCAGAACTAGGACAACATTGAGAAAAGGGTTTCCTAAGTTACAAAATCAAGGAGTTACTCACTCTCAAGGGTGTGCATGTTAGGGTGCCATCTGGATTGAATTACAGTTCCTGCTGTGTCTTTCCTGATACATGTCCAGTGCTTAACTTCTATAATAGACTGATCATATCCTTTGTCTCCTTACATGTATTTGAGCTCTTAAAGATAACTCTATCTTTTATTTTAAAGTTCACAATCTTTTTTTTTATTTTAAAAATTTTTAAATGTTTTTATTTATTTTTGAGACAGAGACAGAGCATGAGCAGGGGAGGGGCAGAGAGAGATGGAGACACAGAATCTAAAGCAGGCTCCAGGCTCTGAGCTGTCAGCACAGAGCCTGACATGGGGCTCGAACCCACAGATGGTGAGATCATGACCTGAACTGAAGTTGGATGCTTAACCGACTGAGCCACCCAGACGCCCCAAGATAACTCTATCTTGTTTAACACTATATTCTGAAGACTTTTAGCACATTGTAGATGCTAACTAGAAGTTTGTTTAATGGAAGCATGTTGTCTCACAGGTAAATTTTTGTTTTGTTTTGATTTTTGTATTTTTGCACAGGTTTTTATTACACAATGTTCATAAACCAAGACCAATACTACTGTATTCTTTCATTCTTGGCAGGGGATGGGAAACATTGCTGGTGATAAATTAATAAGCCAAACATTTTAAGCTAAGGTGTAGACAAAATATTACAGCAGGGCCATATAAAAAAAGAAGGTATAGAGTGGGAAATGCAGATAGTAAAACTTAGTTTTCAGAACTAAATCTCTTATTTACTAACTCTGAGAACTGAGATAACTTATTTGATCTCACTGAGTGTCAGTGTCTCCTATTTGTAAAATAGTGTATGATATCTAGAATATACACCTTACAGAGCCATTATAAAGATTTAAAATTAAGTTGAAAGTATAGGTGAAAATAACATGTAAGCTTTAACATGATATAAAATTGTAAAAGATTCCTAGTTAGCAACTTCACTGCTTTTCTAACTTATCTAAATGAGTGATTTTCTCTCTCTCTCTCTCTCTCTCTCTCTCTCTGTGTGTGTGTGTGTATTTTATTTTTGAGAGTGAGAAACAGAATGTGAGCGAGAGAGGGGCAGAGAAAGAGGGAGAAAGAATCCGAAGCAGGCTCCAGGCTCCAAGCTGTCAGAAGAGCCAGACTTGGGACTTGAACGCACCAACTGTGAGATCATGACATGACCCGAAGTTGGATGCTTAACTGAACTACCCAGGTGCCCCTACATGAGTGCTTTTCTACCACTAATCACAGATTATCCAGTATGATAGATAATTCTACATATTTCAATCTTATCTTTGTAATAAGTTTCCTGCTGTCAGTGGAGATTGAATCTTATTTCTCTTGTCTCTCTCTTCCTCCATCCCTCATTAGCTCCCTCCCTCTTCCATGTTTTCCTTCCTTCCTTCCTTCCTTTCTTCCTTCCTCTCTCTCTATCCTTCTTCTTTCCTTCTTTCCTCTTCTTTTCCTGCTCCCTTTTCTTTTCCTCTTTCCCCACTTCCTCCATCTCCTTCTTCCTCTCCTCCTCCTCTTCCTTCTCCTTGTCCTCATTCTCCTTCTTTCTTCTTCTTCTTCTTCTTCTTCCCTTCTCACTCTCCCTCTCCACCTCTCCTCCTCAGCCTCTTCCTCTTATCATCTTCCCTTAGAACTTACCACAAGGGCTCAATAATGTCTATTTAATTAAATAATATTTTACTTATGGCCAACTCATTTAGTGTTTTCCTGCCAAGATTTGTACATATTTTTTACCTAACAAGTTATGATCCAGCAAACTTTTTTAAATTATAGAACATAAACAATAAAACCAAACATGTGCAATGAAGTTGATAAGACATGGCATTAAACTATATTTTTTGTGGTCTCAAGAGGTAAGCTTGAGGGCATACACACTAAGATTTTGTGTAAGAAGAGAACTAGACTGAACAGAGAAAAGAATGAGATGAGTGAGGTAAACTGGCCCAACACAACTAAATGCAAGGGCAGGGAAGTGGAGTGTGGCGCTGTCCATGGTCCTGGCCTTGTATTAAACTTGGGAAACAAAAAATTCCTGTCCAGTTTCTCCCAAAATTTCCTAGTTGGCTAGAGATGAAACCATAAATGGAAGACAAAAGTTATTAACCAGATAAAATGGGTAGATACTGTCAGTGATGCAAGGTATTGATTCCCTAGTTTATAAATGAGGGAAAGCTAAGTAAAATAAAAAGAAATATTGTTATTTTATCATCATATTAAGAAATCCAAGATTACTGAGCAAGAAACCACAAAATAATATTATTTGAATGTGAAACAACTATAGAATAAGAAATATGTGAACCAAGAAAATAATACCTGTGTTTGTGTCAACAAAACCCAGCCTGCCTGATACCAAGACTGAAGTTACAACACCAATGATAAGTTTTTCTTTGTTTTTATTTTCTATCTTGATTTTTCAAAGTTATGTTTTCTATCATATTGCAGAATATATTAAATCATGACTTGTGTTTTATAATATTTGCCAGTGATTTTTATTTAGTTTGATAATTTTGTCATATTCTTAATTTCTATAATTCCTTATAAATCTATAACTTATTTATGTTTGCATGGAGTATATCAGGAATCCTGGCTTTTCTTCTTCCACCTCCTGCCTGATGCTCTGTGAGCATTGTTATCAATAAATTGTCCTGCTTCCAGCATCTATTATTTTCAACCACAGGCAAGAAAGCAAAAGGTCATCTTCAACTTCTCCTTCCATTGAATTTGTTTCTTGCAATCATTTCAGCTACATATAACTATCTCTTCTATTGGATATAGGTTACATTCTTTACAATGAAAAGAATGTCCAACTTAATTTGGTCTAGATCTGTGTTACATTCTTATCAGTCACTACTCTGATCAAACAACTCTAGTCTACTTATGGTTCCAAAAACATCCATACCTTTCATATATCCAGCTCTTTCTTTGCTGATGCTGTTTTCTATGTTCATGAACTCCTGCCTGGTTTTCTCCAATCAAAAGTCTGTTCTTGGGGCACCTTGGTGGCTCAGTTGGTTAAGTGTCTGACTCTTGATTTTGACTCAGGTCATGATTTCAGGGGGCGTGAGATAGAGCCCCACATCAGGCTTTCTAATAAATAAATAAATAAATAAATAAATAAACATTTAAAAAGTCTGTTCATTCTCTAAACACATCAAAATATCTCAAAAGATACCAATCAGAAACACTCTTTCATTGATAATTCCACTACATTGTGAACATTTTTGGATAGACTGGAGAATTACAGCATGTAATACAGACTGATGTACACTGGGAGGAAGAATGAACCATGGAATTAAAAAGATTTGACTTTCAAATAAATATTCATTTATTCAGCAAATACTAACTAAAGTCCTATCAGGTCTGGGCACATTCATAAGCATTAGAACAAATGGAAAGAATAGAAAGTCTTTGCTTACAAAGAACCAAATCCCTAGTCAGAGGTGGTAGACAATAATCAAGTAAATAAAAAAAATACGTTTAATATTTTCAGATAATTAAAATATTATGAATATAATAAGCCCGAATTATAGCTTAGAGAAAGGTAATTAGCGAAGGCTTCCTTGAGAAAAAAATCTCTCTCTCTCTCTCTCTCTCTCTCTCTCTGTCACTTCCCCTCTCTGCCTCCCTCCCTCCGTCTCTTTGGGAACCTGAATATTATGAAGGAGCCAATGATGCAAAGATTATAGATGATGATGAGAAAGACAAGGAAGAGAAGGAGGATAGCAATTATAATAACCAGCATTGATTAAACCCTTATGTCTTGTAGCCACTTATTTAAAATAACACAGTTCTATGAACTGGGTACTAACACTATCTCCATTTTGCAAATGAGAGAGAAAATAGGTTTACAAAGACTGAAAATTCAACATCAGTTAAAAAGCACAATAAGACTCTTTAAAAAGCTATTTAGTCTCAGGATGCCCATAGGGCCAGACGAAGGAGTTAATGTCCTAGTCCTCCTATGTTTCTCATTTATAACAAAGATCTTTATAAACAATCATTGACAGGTGATCTTAGCATAAAGGATAAAAATAGGAAATAAATGAAAAGATATCAATAAGCATTCAAGGTATATATATTATTATAAATTACTTAAGGTTGGATATACATATCCTTTTAAAAGTACATATCCTTTTATATGCAAAAAAGGACTTAAGTGCATGTACAGAAAAATAGAATTAAATAAGAAAACAAAAATAATTAAATAAAAGGTTAGACTGAAGAAGTTTATATAATGGATCCAATAAAGCAAGATATTTAAGTAATAAATAGAAATTTAAAAGAAGGGATAATGCATAGCAAAATAAAAGGCACAGTCAGGAAGGACTAGAGTGTGTGAGTATGAACAGCTCTTTAACATGTTTTTGTGCATTTTAAGGAATTATCTGTCTGAACTTGATGGCAAATAAATGGTGCTACACAGATAACCTTAGCAGAATTTTTTTTTTAAGTTTTCTATCAGTCTTGAATATTACTGTCCTAAACCTAAGGAAAGTTATTTTCAAATCCTAAAGCGTCCCAAGGTTTCTTTTTAAAGAATTGCTTCTCCTGTGAGTCATTACCCAAGGATTCCATTTCTCAGAAAGGCCTTTAGCCCAGTTTCTCAGTCTCTGGTGGCTATTACTTATGTTTAACAGTTACGTGATTGATGAACAGATATATTTTTGAGATTTTCTTGCATAGTCTTAAAAGTTGTTGAAAACAAAGTGTTATCTTTTTCATTTGTTAGTTTTTCTTTTTATTTTGAGAGAGAAAGCACAAAAGGAGGGGCAAGAGGGAGAGAAGACAAAGAATCCCAAGCAGGCTCCCCGCAGTCTGCACAGAGCCCAATAGGGAGCTCAATCTCTTAAACTATGAGATCATGACCTGAGCCCAGATAAAGAGTTGGATGCTTCACCAACTGAACCACCCAGGTGCCCCATGCTGATTTTTTTTTTTATTAAACTGCTTTGAGGTGTTTTTTGTTTGTGTAACTTTTCTTCTCAGTTTTGAACAATTGGTTTAAAATCATGTAAAAGCATCATGATCTTGTAGTCCACTTTCATATCAAAATGTAAACATAGTTCAGCGCATTATGCTTTCTTATGCCTCCCAGGATGGGAAAATCCAGAATAAACAAAATTACTTGACATTTCAAAGTCAGAATTATATAGTAATTCCACTGACTGATGTGGCTGTTGGCCCATGTGATTGAACAGAGTTGAAAATCTTAAACTGATCATGTGTTAAGTGGTACCTTTGACTAGCATGCTTTCCACATATAGTAGGAATATACTTTATCCCCAGTTTGTTCCCATCCAGAAAGCAAAATCAAATACCTTTAGATTTGTCACTCTATTTCTGAATCTACTATGTCAGAAATAGATACAGAGATAGTTTAAGGAAAAAGAAAGAGCCACAGTCTTTAGCTGCAAAGATTGAGATTTTTGAGTTCAAGAAGCACTCAAAACAATGCACAGAAAGGCTGATATTAAAGAGGATTGTAGGAAACAACATTAACATTTGTACTAAGGGTGTCCCATGGCTTCGCCTATACCAGCCAAGCTAGACTGGAATATGTGGCAAGAACAAATGACCACCAAATCTCAATATTTAAAATAACAAACATGTGTTTCTTACTCACACTGACTACACTGCACATCAACATGGAGGGGATGTGGAATCACTCAAAATCTTGGGCCAATAAGCAGCCACCATCTCAAACATTACTGGTAAACAAACTGGATAGAAAGAAAGAGCTGGAGGGTCTTGCGCTAATAATCGAATCATTGTCCCTCCATTGGCCAAAGATATTTATTTATTCCCACCTAAATTCAAAGGCAACAGAAGTTCTATTCTTTCATGTACCCAAAAAGAAGAGAGCCAAAAATATCCAGAAAATAGAACTAGACCCTACCACAGCTTCCATGCTTTGCTTTTGTGAACACTCCATTTTTACCTATAAATAAACTGCTCCTCTGATTTGAATTAAAGCTTTTGTGTGGCAGCACTCGTTCCGCAAATGAAAGGAAGTGGTCTTTCTTTGTTAACATTTATATTTAGCAATGCAATATAAGACATCTTTGCTAGCACGCTTGTCTTTATTTTCTATTCCATCCAGAGTCTGATCCAATTATCAATGATATTAGCAGAACCAAAAAGAAAAAGACCAGCTTTTGTAATTATATAAAGCTTACCCCTTGGTTTTCACTGCTGCCTGCCATCAATCTGCACAATGACATACATTTAGGGAGAAAAGGGGAATTTAGTCTTTGTCCTAAGACCTGACATTGCAGTATTCCCTGAGTCCCAGGAACAACTTCCTCTTGTACTGCATGAACTTCTCCGGGGCTGGCTGTGTTGGGTGGTGGGATGAAGGTTAACAGAGCCCGAATTTGGGGGCACCTGGGTAGCTCAGTTAGTGAAGCACCTGACTCGTGATTTCAGCTCAGGTCATGATCTCATAGTCATGAGATGGAGCCCCATGTCAGGCTCATGTTGACAGTGTGGAGCCTGCTTGGGATTCTCTCTCTCCCTCTCTCTGCCCTCTCACCCCTTCTAAATAAATAAATAAATAAATAAACCATTAGAAAAAAGAGAGCCTGAATTTCATTCCTGACTGTATCACTTCCTAGCTATAAAATCTTGAGCAAAAGGGTTTACTTTTCTGCATCTTCTCTTTCTGCAAAGTCACAACAAACAACATGTTCCATGAGTACAAGACTTGCAATTCATCTCTTTCTTCCTTCCTTTCTTCCTTAACTTGCCTCCAACTACCATTGCACTTTACATGTTTTCATTGTATTTTTAACTTTATCATAGTAATTTAGGCATATGTACAGATGATATTACATTGGACCAGAAGTAAATTCTGCTACTTATGATAGCATATGGCAATCTTGTATCAGATACTGTACCAAATGGGAATCCATTTCCCAAATGAGGAAACTGAGAATCTCCAAAGTAGGCAGATAACACCTGTTCTAGGCTACCTCACAAGGTGGTTGGGATGATGAAATTTGATAGTATAAGCCATATTTTTTGGCCATATTTTTTCCATGTATTTTTTGGCATAGCACTAGTACATGGTAAAGTGCGGTCTCGTTACACATTATAAAACTCTTGAAGGGGCAGGATCTGTGTCTGTTTTGTTTTTTCCTTCACAACGGCAAATCCAATGCCTGACAATGGTAGGAGCTCAAGGGATGGTTGTTACCTTTACACCAAACCCTAAGAGCCCTTTCCCACACTCAAGAAGACCTATGAGATGAAGATACATATAACCATGTTTTAACTGTCTCCATACTGATAAGGATTACAGTGAGCCAATGTGACTGAAGGAAATAGAAATCTTTAGTCACATACACACTTGTGGTCAAATTGTAGCTCTGCCCATAAAATCCAAGTGTCCTTGAGTAACACGATCTGATTTCAGGTTTAGAAGAGTGGATTAAAACATGTATATAAAATTCTTTGCATAACCCCTTGCACATAATAGGACATCAGTAATAGTGGAATACATCGTTTACACAGTTATTTCAAAATTGCTTAATATATGAAAAAAGGATTAATATAAGGCATTGAAATAAGGTATTCATAAATGATGACACAGCCACAAGTATAACTGTATTGGAATTAGTGATTATTTCCTATCTTCCTGACCCAGGCTATCTATATTCTTGCATTTGCTATGTAAGTATTGATAGCTTTTATATATTTATCTCAGGCAGTTGAGGAGAAAGATTTATATAATTGTCATAGCCGAAATATAGTCATAGAGATTAAGGAAACTACTTCTAGAATGACCTGACTTCCATTAACCAAGAAAAGCTCAAACAGGAAAGAGAGAAAGCCCTCCTTTTGGGGCGTCCACTTCGTAAAGTAGTGACCTGTGGAAATTCATTCTAGAGACAACAGTTCTGTATTGTTTCAGGTCTGTCTAAAAATCTGTATCACCTACATTCTCCCTTGATTTTCCCTTTAGTGAGTCCTCTCCCTTCTCAAAGAGACACAGTACCTACAAAGGGTGGGATACAAGTGCTAAAGGTATTTCGGGTCATGCCTTTGCATGGGGGCAAGCATTGCACTGAAGTCCTCTATCCAACATCCAAATCACACTTTTCTAAACAAAACTATTTCTTTCCAGTTACCTTTATGTCTTTGTTGATTTTGTTGGCTGACAATGGAGAGCATTGAGCATTGAGCTGTGAGGACACAAGCATTAGGTCAGAACTCCCGAGGGGGTGACTTTGCCCTGCCTTCAGTGTGGGGACTAGATCTAGTCCCCGGTGCAAATTTTCCTGGAGCATCTCCTGCATTTGTGTCCAGATGAGAGGAGGTTTTAATAAAGACCCAAGATTCAGGTGGCCTAGGGGCAAGCGCAGAGATTCTGGAGTCAATGGGCCCCAGCTTCAATCCCAATTTTGCCCATCACTATGTTAATGACTTTGGAAAAGTCACCCAACTTCTGTAAACGATCGGGCCATAACCTTTTTAAGTGGGGGGGTGTCTTTGTCTGACTTATTACCAACTCTCTCTAAATTTCGTACTTTTCCTAAAATAGAACAGTGCCAGTTAGCTACTTTTTGACATAGTCAATGAGTAAGTGAACCTCATTTTTTCTCTCCGTGATGTGGATCAGTATGTACCCCTTCTGTATAGGAAACAAGAGGGGTGAGAGGTACTGTGTAAGGCACCCTGAATAAGGGAGAAGAAAGAAGGATGCGTCTCTGTGCTAGATGTGAAGCTTGCAAGTTGAAGCAGTGGAGATTCTTCTGGCAGAGCAGTGGATTATAAACTGTAGGCTTAGTGTTCCTCCACATAGCAATGAAACTTCAATTTCATCATCTTTAAAGTGGGGCTAATAATAACAGCTTTGTTGCAAGTTAATTATGGTAATTTAAGAAAAAGAGAATTCTGGCAAAGTTACTTGAATTCATGACTATACAAACACGTAGTGAGCTTTCAAAATCATCATCATGCCATGCTTCAAGACTGTCCCAGAAGGCAGTCTCACCCACTGGCTCCCTAAAGGAATTGCCTCCACTAGAGAGGGCACCTGCCCAAACTCACATCACCTTCCTGGGGCTGCCTGCACCCATGACTACTCAATATGATGGTATGAACTGGACTTGGGACCCTTCACTCTCAACTTGGGGCAACTCTGCAGGGTCATCCCAGCCTCAGAAGGTTGGCTCAGGCTTCTGATGGGACTGCGTCACTAACCATCTTCTCCCTCTGCCAAATTCTGCTTCCATCCCTACTTGCCACAGGTGTGGACCCTAACAGCACGCCTGATAAAATCTCCTGTATCTAATCTCCACCTCAGTCTGCTTCTTGGGGGATCCAATGTGGGGCTTCGTTATACTGCCAAGGTGTCCATCACTTTTACATCAGCCGCCAGCAGAAACCAGGTTTAGAAAATGTAAACCTCAGCCAAGGCCGACGGCATAAGCCACTTACCCTCACGTTCTGCTTTCTGGCCTATTTCCTACATCTCTGTACCTTGGGAACTGCCTTCCCTCCTGCTTCCGATCCACAACACAGCACTTAGGCATGATTCTGGACCAACAATATCCAGAATTTATTTCTGTTCCTGTCCCCACAGTTTGTTTCTATGAATATAATAGAAAAAAATGTTCATTAATGAAATAGCCGTGTATACAGTGAGTCGCTATACACACGTCACTGCTCTAACACGAGCATTCATCTTGATGTATTGTATCAGTGCCCTGTTGGTTAGACTTTCAGGGAGTGCCGGACTGGTATAAATGCATCCATCGCTTTGTTCTCGTATTCCCAGCTTGAAGAATACAACGCAAAGTAATTGCACAGGAACGGCAACATTTCCAAACAATTTCATTAAATTGATGGAAGTTATAAGACCCATCTCGGAGAAGGTCCAAATTCTCCTGTAAAACCGCTGATGGTCCAGAAGGTGGCAGTTAAATCGGTTAACAATTAAAGAAAAGACAAACTCAAAATACCCTATTGCATTTCAAGAGTGAATAATTTGATTATCAAAAAAGCCAGAAGAACACTTGGACAATGAACAAAATAATATATATTTTGCAAAACAGTACTTTCTTTAAGGTCAGGCTATGAAGGACTATTGGAAAGTGAAGGATATATTGTCCTGATGCCATACGTTTATAATAAAAACCATGCACCCACCACCAAAACGATGAAATCCACTTGATCCATTTTTTTTGTTCATTCTAAGAACTAGATCACAATTACATTTTAGCTAATATTGTTAAGTAGAAGATAAAATGAACTGAGGCACCTGGGTGGCTCAGTCGGTTGGGCGTCCGACTTCACCTCAGGTCATGATCTTGCGGTTTGTGAGTTCGAGCCCTTCGACAGCCTCTGTGAGGACAGCTCTGAGCCTGGAGCCTGCTTCCGATTCTGTGTCTCCCTCTCTCTCTGCCCCTCCCCCACTTGTGCTCTGTCTCTATCAAAAATAAATAAATGTAAAAAAAAAATTTTTTTAGAAGAAGGTAAAATGAACTTATTTTTTTATAATTGTTAAGTTTCATTTGTCATACATTATCCCAGTCTAACTGATTTTTTTTATTTTCTCCAAAATATGTGTCCCATTTTTGTGGATTCACTTTAAGTGATCTTATCTCAGTATGAAAGTGTCCTGAGATAATGAGGCCTTCCCCGCCCGCTGCCCTGGAGATGACTTCTGACCTCCCTGGAATGTCCCTGTCCCTACTTCACCTGTGGCCCCTACCTTACTTCTATTTATGGACTCCGTGCACCTTTCCACCTGGGTACACAGCATCCTAAGAACCCCAGACCCTGACTATCAATGCTCCTCTCAGCAAATGAAGCTGGGCACCAAGATCTAGATCTCCCCTTTTTAGAATAAGCAAAGGACATCATTATTTTCATAAACATGAATAAATTGCAGAAGTATATCATTGAAATATACACACATAGGTACCCTCATGTATATACATGTACCTGCCTACCTATGTGTACACATGTATGCACATACATAAAAAACCAAACATCACTGCTATTTTTAACATTTAAGAATTTGTCATAGAGATGCATTCCCATGGGTATGTGAAAATGTTATAGCTTACAAATTTAATGAATGTAATCAAAGTGGTTTTACTTCCCCCAAATCCTGGGCTTTACATAACAAGACTAAATGACTATAGTAACTGTGGGAACGTGGGAGTTACCAGAGTCGGCTAGAAAAATATTCTGCCAGCAAGATCTTGCTTGCATGACAAACAACCAGAACATCCATCAAATTAAAATCATGTTTGAAGCGAAATCCTATTTGCATGACAAACAGCAGAGCATCCGTCAGAACAAACACCAGTGTTTAGGACTTGGTAAAAATTCCGCAGGAAGAAAAAGCAGCAAAGGACAACGAGTACCAAATTAGGGCTGAAAAATGGAAGCCAGAGGCACAAGACTTTTGCATAGAACGAGCCCTGTCTACAAGTTTCAGCAAAAAGCACCCTAAAGAGGTTTTGTTTCTTTTTTATTATTATTATTACTTTTTATAAAATGAGGACAAAGTCCACCCAAAAAGAGAGAGGGAAAGAAAGGTGAGGGAGAGAGAAAGAGAGGAGGTGGGAGGGAGAGAGAAAGAGAGGAGGTAGGAGGGAGAGAGAAAGAGAAAGATGAAAGGTGGAAGAGGAGAGAGAGAGAGAGAGAGATGTTCTTCTTTCCATGGAAAGAGAATGGAGCATGAAGGCATGGGGTCTGAAGGGAGATAATCGCGCAGCCCAGCAGCCAGCAGCTAAAGGGTTTGGCAGACTGCGAGAGCAGGTGTGCTTGGCTGTAAAACAAGCATTGCCTGCCAGGCCCTGGCATCTTCCCAGACTCATGTGTACCACACAGGCATATGGGGCATAAATAGTGACAGGACAGGAAACGCAAGGCTAGAATCAGGGCGGGAAGCAGAACCCAGCCTTCTAGCACATCCTCAGGCTCTCTCGGACCCTCTCCTCCGAGTGCATTTCATCCACACCTGGGCTCAATTTGAGGGCGTGTTGTTTATTGTCCCGGTGAGAATGTGAGCTCTAGATTCGGGCAGAAGGGAGCCCATTATTCACCAGCTCTATGGCATTGGTCGTATTGGGTCTCGGTGTTCTCATCTAAAAATGAGGGCCAGGGTAGATTTCTGAGAGAATTGGAAGAAAGAAAGATGTGCGAGCATGCGCGGTACGCCTTGCTGAGCACCTGGCAGGCCACGCCCCTTCCCTCCGTTATTGTGGGGACACTTTTCCCTCCTCTGTCTAGGAAGGGTCATGGCTGCCGAAGTTAGAGCCCACCCCATCTTGTAAAAAAAAAAAGACCCCCGAACTGCATTTCCTTCTTCTTACCTATGAAGTTAGTGTTTATTACTGGGAGGCAGGTGGAGTGAAGAATTCTGCAGGAGGGGCTTGGAACCAGGAGCCAGGAGAGCTGGAAATTACTTGTCTATGCCCTTGGGCACTAACATAACCTTGGAGAGATGCCATGACTGTACTTGAGCATCCTCAACTCTGTTTTGGGGATTCTCCAGAGATCGAGAACTGGTTTTACTATATGCTATATAACTATAATATATAATATATGTTCTGTAACTAGATTTTTGAACTGCATGGGTTTTTGTTGTTTTGATAAATACAGTACAATACTAATCATGTATTTTCTCTTTCCTATGATTTTCATGATAACATTTTCTTTTCTCTAGTTTACTTTACCGTAAGGATACTGCATATAATACATACAACACACAAAATATGTGTTAACTGTTTCGGTTATCGGTACAGCTTCTGGTCAACAGTTGGCCAATAGTAGTTAAGATTTTCAGGAGTCAAAAGTTATTATATAACTATAGTAATATAGTGATTAATTTATATTAATATATGATTAATCATGAATGTACAATTTAAGTAATGATTAACACACAATTATATACCTTAATATAATTATTTTAAGACAGATATATAAGTAGAATTTTTCTAGTACATTACAGTTATATGGCTTCATTCCATGATTATAGTATATATTATATACAAGTATATATATATATCATATATGTAACTAGAATGTAATTATCTATATATAATTATGATGAGATATATATTTTTCGTGTGTGTTATATATAGATACATATTGTAAAGAATTGGTTCACGTAAGATGGTGGCTGAGAAGTCCCGAGATCTGCAGTCAGCAAGCTGGAGACTGACAATTCATGAGACTGAGTTCTAGTTCAAGCCTGGAGGCCTGAGAAACAGGAAAGCCAATGGTGTAAGTTCTAGTCCAAAGGCCAACAGGCTTGAGAACCAAAAATGGATATTTTAGTTCAAGTCCAAAAGCAGGAAAAAAACTGATGTCCCATCTCCAAAGAGAGTCAAGTGGACTTACCTGGAACTTTGAGGTCAATCTTTTCCTTCTATTTAGGCTTTCAACTGATTAGCTGTGGCCCACCCACACTGGGAGGGCAATCTGCTTCCCTCAGTTACTGATTCAACTGTTAATCTCATCCAAAAACACCCTCACAGACACACCCAGAATAGCATTCGATTACGTGTTTGGGCACCATGTGGCCCACTCAAGTTGGCACATGGAATTAACCATCACATCAACCATACCTTTCTTGAAAAGAGAGGAGGAGGAGAAGGGTAAGGTAGAGCCCAGAAATACAGAATTGAAAACTCAAGAAATCCAGGTTTCTTCATATTTAGCATCTTCCAGGAAACGAGATGAAATAGCTAGATTCTATGAATTTTAGGAGACACAGAGGAAGATGGTACCTTATCACATCATGAAGAAAACGCATGATTTCTAAGGAGAATGAAATCCTTAATAATGCATAGAAATAGCGTTACTATTTAAATATGCATCTACCATGAGCCAGGCATCTTACATGCATTATCTTACTACTCCTCACATTAACCCTCAGAGCTGGGCTTCATTAAGACCATATCAGGTAGGGGCAGAGGCTGAGAGGGGTTAAGTAACATGTCCAAGGTCACTTAGCTAGTCGGTGACAATGCTGGGATTTTCTTATCCCCAAACTTCTGCTCCTTCTAAATTGTCCTTTTGGTCTCTGCTGGACACACTGTGCCCTGGTGCCTAGGACATTACCTGGCATGTAGCAGGGGCCCAACAACTATCTGCGGAATGAATAATGAGAGACGCCCAGACAACCTGCCTTCTCCTGCCGTTGTTTTTACCAGACCTCTCTCACCGGAAAGCCTGGTGGACCCCACCCACCTATCCACATTGCCCTGTTCCTGAGTCAATCAGTCCTAAATAGAGAAAGAAGACAATTCTTCACCTCCACTGCTTCAGATGAGGAGGACTGAATACTTCCTTTCCACAGATTGTGTTTTCTCTATGATAGAAAAGGACCCTGGACATTTTAGTGCCTCAAATTCATCTCCCCGTCGAGCACTACAAAATCATCCACACAGGTTCTCTGGTGCTCCTTTCTGAAGAAGCACACCACACACTATCAGGTACTCGGATCCACCATACACAGTAACGATGTGCCATCACGTGGGTCTGATTTTGCATTCGGATCCGATTTGGCCACTTCGGGCTTATGAATCGGGGCAAAGAAACCACATTTTTAGCGTGTTTCCCCTTCTATAAATTTTGTATGATTTTCCCCGGCATGTAGGGATGCTGTGGGCATTTAATGTGCTAATTCAGACAAAGTACTTAGCACAGTACCTGGCTTATGGGTAAGGAGGATGAAGGATGACGTATTAGGTATTATCACTGCCCAACCTCAACCTCCAGTTTTATTCTACAGCAGACTGTGTGTCCCAATGGAGAGAAATCCCCAGTGCTAATACTATCCGAAATGCTACCTGAGTCGGGTATGGTTTCTGGCCTCTGCACTAGAATGGCTGCCCTTGCCAGGGCCCATTTCCCCAGTTGAGTTGGTTTTCCCCCACCTCATCCCCCTCTTCGTGGCTTCTTACGCTCCGTGACGCAACAAAGTACTCAACTCCTGTGGCTCCCCAACTCACTGCCCACACTGTCTGCCAGCCTTCGAAGCCGTCTTCTCCAAATTTAAAGATGTGTCACTTTCTCTTTTAAAAAGTTCCCTTTTATTTGGATTAACAGCCCCATCGTCCTGTTTGCCACTTCCGAAGTGATTCCAATAAATAGAAACCAGAACATTTGGAAATTGCCTCGAGCCCTCTCTATGCTAGTCTCACTTGGAAATCTCCAGCAGCTGCGTGTTTTCCTAACGACCTTCAGTTGCACAGAGAATGTATAATTCATTCCCCACCTATCTTCACTAATCCCACTTTCCTAAAATAAATATTAACTGAACTTATCTGCTAAAACAAGCCCAAATCAAGTCTCTTATCAAATGAACTCAGAGGCAGAACAAAAAGCTGAGAATCTGGTGGAGAGGTAATTGTCTTTATTGGGAAGGCAGATCTAAAACTCCCTCTGGCCTGCCGTTGCATTCAATCCTGTTCGGCAAACCTTTATTGAACACTCTCTATGCAGGCAGCAACAGGGCTGGAGAGCACAGAAAATTGGATTCAGAGTTAGAAGGCCTGATATCAGAGGAATTGGATCCGAATTCCATCTTTACTCTTGACCAATTGTGAACATCATGAAAATCGCTCTGAGGCTCATTTGCGGTAGAATAGTAACACGATTCCTATTACCGGAATCCCTCAACACCTCTCCCCACCTCCTAACACACACAACTTTCAGCAAAGTCTCCCTGGATTTGTCGGGGATAAGACAGTGAGTGTCTTGTCAAATATTAGAAAAAAATATTGACTTCCTGATGCATGGATGGATCATGGGAGTAGAAGTTGCAATATCTCTAGCTCAATTCAAAGGAGAAAGTTATTTGTTTTATTTCATGAAAATTTATAAATCCCATTGCCCATGAAAATACCTTTCCCAATCCAATTCTATTTAAGCCCCGTGCAGTCCTAGTATCCTTATCCTAACAGCACCTTTGCTTGCTGCTAGCATGGGAGATTGAGGAATAATCTAGAAATGTGTCTTGAACCTTCATTGCAGAGGCTGTTGTTCCCAAAGGCCTTATCTGACGATGTCACTTTTTTGTTTGAGCTCTTGGATGGGACCATCCTTGGAAGCCTCTCTCCTTCCGGATTAGACTGGTCATCATAGCACCGGGGATGCTGGGTTGGGTCCAAATATGACCCATCATCTAGCATCAATAGGTGAGGGGACCACAGGATCCCATAGATGAAACATAGCAAATAACCAGATTTGTGCTACCAAGCAGCAGCTACGAAAGGCAATTTTAAAATCTCCAATCAGAAAAGGGTGTTGTCTCAATGGATAATGGATTCTTTCTGAGAAACAAAATAGGAGATGGAAGTAAAGGTTTACGACAAATGCTGATTTTTACTTCCAAACTGGCTTCGCGATATTGCTCCAAAATCTTGGGTTCCCACTCTTTCCCCCTCTCCAATAAAATCCCCTCCTGCTTCTTTCCCAGGGCTGCAATGATGGACTGAGCAATGGTGTTGAAAGCGCCGGGTAGACTATCGAATCCTGAACGTGCCACAGGTCGTCACCATTCTGAGCCACTGGGATAGGTGCTCTGAGGGGCAAGCAGATGAAAATCTCATTGGCCCCAACACTCTTGAGCGCACAGCCCAGGGAGAACTATTCATAGACTCCCCAGTAAGAGAGTCCACTGAGGGCTGGGCAAGAGGAAGTGTAGTGAGCGAAACAAGCACACGTTTAGGAACGCCCTTTGCTCTTAAAAGAACGTCAAGGCCAAATGGGGCAATTACAGAGAAAGGGTTACAATTGCCCAAGAAATCTTCAAGGAAAATAATTCCTTGTCCTCTGAGGGGACCTTCCAGTGCACCCTCAGGAAAGCATCCTTAAACCCTCATGGACCTAATGAGGTAGGCCAGTTATCAAACACATAAAAAACTCTGCTCTGCTCTTATTTCTGAGAGAGCTCTCTAACCCACACGCCTTCTTTGAGTTCAAATCAAGAAATTAAATATTCTTTTTTTTTTTTTTTTTTTTTTTTGCACCAGCCTGTGTTCCTGTCTTTAATTTACAGAGCCAGGGACAGAAAAGGGAAGACAGGGGCATGCTAATGAGGTTATTTCTCTTGTTGACATTTGCCTACTAGTATTTCTTTTCAAAAGAAGGATATGAACTAGAAACACAGCTCATTGTTCTAAACACCTTGAGAGTAAGATGACTTAGTAGAAATATAGTAGGAGGGAAAAAAAGGCTGGAGAAAAAAAACACGAAGTTTCATCCCATGTACCTCTCGCGGTACAAATGTTTTCCCCTCCGTCATTTGCTATCAATTTTTTTTTTTTTTTTACATTGCTTGCTACATGAAAATGTGTTACCATAAAAAATACTCTCCAAAAGAGTTTTCAGTGGGGAATTGGACCATACATGTGTGGCCACTTGGATTCTAAATTGAGGACACTGATGTGTGAAGGTTTATTCCTGGCGACTTGTAATGAACAAGAACCAAAAAAGACAAGGACGTAGGAAGGTTTTATCCAAGCTCATTGGAAGTTTTCACAGGGTCTCAGTCTCATGTTGTAACTTCAGCGGAACTAAACGCGAGAGCCAGAAGACACAGTGAATTCAGCCACATGCCCCGTCCTTTCTCCCTCCCCTGTTCCTTTCTCTGGAGATAGAAACTATTTTTTTTCTTAAGCCCTTGTCATGATTGCAGCTTCCTGAAGGCTGTCTCTGTCTATCCCCCTGCTACCCTTTGAGCACAAGAGAGATACCATAGCTACTACTCTGTCAGTCCAAATTCGAGAAATCAAAGTCCTCCAAATAAGCAAACAGCGAAAGCTACCGATTTAAATTCTACCTACAGGAGCCGTTTATTTCGTCCACTTTTCCCCCATTTGTTTATTTTGTTGTTCTAGACATCTGTGGGGGATCACATTTGTCCTGGGAATTTCAAGTTGGCCTTCTGCTGCCTGAATGTCGCATTCCTGTGCATTCCACCAGGGCCGATGGATACAAAGTCACAACAAAATGGAAACTATTACCTTGAGCCAAGCTAGCCCTTGGGAAGTCCTTAACTTGAAAGTTTTCATTCCGCCCAAATGTTCAGTCAAGGACAAAGTGCTGAGAAGATGGCCTTCTAGAAAGCATGACTTGGAGGAGACAGGCTGCACTGTGTGCTGAAGTCAGCGAACTCAGGCTGGAAACCAGTCACACTTGGTAGTGAGAGTCAGTTGAACGCACCTCTTCCGATTCTCCTCTGCCGTGGATCCTGGATCGCAGCTTAAAATTTGCCGCGGGGGAGTATTTACATCCCTGAAATCAGCAAACGCTACAAATCTGAGGGTAATGTTTTTCTGTTTCATTTTGTCCCAGAGAGGCAGTTAATAAACTTTTTTCTAGCACAGCACTAACTACAGACCTGTGAAAGGTCAATGTTTCAAAGAGCCCGTCTGGATCCGAAATGCCTTAAAAGGAAGGCCTCTCATTTCTGCGATTTCTCAAGGAAGTGCCAGCAAGAAATGAAAATCTGTCTCTGTGACTTTTTCTTTCAGTGCTTTAAAATAACCCACACCAGGGGCACCCGAGTGGCTCAGTCGGTTGAGCGTCCTAGTTCAGCTCAGGTCATGATCTCACAGCTCGTGGGTTCGACCTCCGCATCAGGCTCTGTGCGGACAGCTCAGAGCCTGGAGCCTGCTTTGGGTTCTGTGTCTCCCTCTCTCCCTGCCCCTAACCCATTTGCATTCTATCTCTGCCTCTCTCAAAAATAAATAAACATTAGAAATATTCTTTTTTAAATAACCCACACCGGAGCTCCAGCCAGTGACTTCCTGCCCTCCCCTTGTGTTGTGCGTGACTTGAAAGTCCTTCCATTGCTCAGGCCATGCAGTTTTTACACCTGTATTGTGTTATATAAGCCAGCCTGTCTAGTTCTGGAACCATCCTGTAAATATGTCAGCTTAGATTTTCCTTTTCTTCTGCTTCACCCTCAGGCGGTAACTTTCATTCCCTTCCAAACAAATCCTTCCTGCAGTGGTTTGCTCCCCTGCCTCCACTTTCTCATGTTCCATCACTTTTCACTGCCCGCCACCCGCCTGCTGTGCCCTCAGCTCAAGAGCTCCAGTGCCGGTCAGCAATGTAGGCTCCTGGCTGCTACACACCCCTTCTCTCTCCCTCTGAGCATGTGCCCCTGTCAGCAGAGCCGTGTCCCTAAAACGCCTCCCTCGGCTGCCACAGCTACTCCAGATCATGGGACTCAGGCTTCATCTCTGACTAATCTTCTGTCTCTTCTTGGTGGGATTGTTCTCCTCCTACAGGCAGGGCTTTTGAGGAGTCTGAGGTGGGTACAAGCCATTGGGTCCACACAGGGCTTGGAACCCTTTTTACAGCCATCGCTATTTTATTGTGTTGTTACATATGTAAATATGGCATTTCCTCTAGTAGAATAGACAGGCCTTAAGAGCCAAGAGGGGGCCTTATTGATTATCTGGATTCTTTACAGATGCTTTTTAGGTGAGAAGTGTTAGGCAGAAAATGGACTTCCATAGCTGGACCTCCCCAATGTCCTAAGTTATCTGATATAAACACAGGAAGGACAGTTGTTCTCAAGCAAGGGTGATTGGTCCCTTACACATTTGGTAAAGTCTGGAGGGTTTTTTTGTTTTTGTTTTTGTTTTTTTCATTTTCACAGCAGTGAGGGCATGCTACTCACTACAGGTGGTTAGACAACATGCATCCAGCTAAATGTTCTATAGTGCATAGTACGATTCCCACAAAAAGGAATCATCAGACCCAAAATTTCAATAGTGCTGAGGTTGAGAACCCCTGACTTATAGTGTGACCATCCTAATGCTGTTCACCAGCTAATGGGGGTAAGAGTTGGGTTGTGGGTCTGGTCACACTTGCTTAACCACCCAATAACTGAATGTCATAAGGGTTGCTGCACCCATCTGCTTATCCGAACCTGGCAACAGGATGGCCCCCTTCTGGCTTTCCACAAGGTCTTTGTTCTGACCCTCAGTTGCCACTGAATACACAGCAGAGCCCCTCACTTTCAATCCTTGGATGTATCTCTAACACGCAATAAACAAGCCATAGCATCAGGATGATCTGTGTGTGAGTCTCAGCAACCTGCATCGTTCACAAGCACATCACATATTCAAAAACTTACACTTGACAATCACGAGTTCGGGGAAAGTGTAAGTTAGTGGCTAGAAGCTCAGAGACCCAAGGTCAGAGGACAGTTATGCTCATGATAACTTGAGTGTTGAGTCTTTGCTAATCTTCACTCCGTTTTCTAGTCTGTAAAATGAGGACATAAGTGAGACACCCCTCACAACTCATGGAGTTGTGACAACTATCCGATGATGCAACCACAGTGTTGAGAAAAACGCCCCGCAGTTAGTAACCACTTAGCAAATAGGCGGTGTCAGTAAAACAACATTAGATTCTTTATGGGTAGGAAAAAAAGAGAAGCCGGGTGTTTCTGAATATTAGGGGGATTATGGATTATCATCAAATTAATAACCTACTTTCTATAAGTAACTCCTTCGATCTTTATTGTGTTGAATTGAAGTGAACTGATTTCGGTAAGATGCACGTGTATCCCATTGTTTGTTACCGAGCAACAATTCAAATAGAATAGAATGTTTGAAAGGAATAATTCATGGAGCTTGCAAACAGTGAGGAAAGGGTGGGGGGGGGGGGAAGAATACAGTACATAGAATACAAGATGCATTGCCATGAGCCAAGTCTTGAATATCTTCTATTTTTCTACATTAGTTTGTGCCTCAAGGGTCCAAAGCGTCTTGCTAATCTGATGACTCTCCACAACATCCTGGTATTATCATTCCAATTTTTTTTTTCAACCTGAGTAAACTGAACTGCAGAAAAATTGAGTGATTTGCTCAAGGTCACACAGAAGAGAAGCCCAGAATAGAACTGCATCTGTTGGTTTCCCGTTCAGCCAGGACCCTTCCCAATACACCTTACTTGAAGCAGTCTGGTGAGAGTGGCTAATGGCTTTGCTATTCTTAAACCACCAGCACCTTTTCTTTTTTTTTTTTTTTCCTGAGTAATACTCTTGGCAAACTTGTTTATTTTCTAGAGTGAGAGATATTTCTGAAAATAGAGCCTCTGGGCAAAGTTGATTGTCATTCTAAAAAGAATAGTCAGTCTCAAAGCAGCAAATTAATTTGTTAAAAATGTGGGTTTGGGGACTGTAATCAAAGAGGAAGATCCTATACCAATGTCAAGAATCTGGAAAGATGGAGAAATTGAATGAAAGATATTGACTATCAAAGGAAGAGTTTTGCAAAGGCTCAAAAACGTGGATTCAGAGTAATAGCAGGCATTTAGCAATGAGCTTGAGTTCTTGCCAAGAAATGTGGTGCACCTTGGCACCTTTCCCTGACCTCACAATCCTGCAGGCAACTCATTTCCTCCAGCCAAATCGATGGCTTTCTAATAGCTGAGCGTCCCGCTCTGAATCACTTGCAAACCACTAAGATATACTTTCACTGTTTATTTTCTAACTTGAGACGGAGAAGAGCAAGGTCAGTTGATTCTTTCAATGATTGCTCTTAAAATAAAAACTCTCACTGCCATCTTTTGGACTTTTGAAAGCCAATGCCCAATAACACAGCCATTTTAGCCAATTCAGTTGTTCATGACCATAGTTTTCCATAACTTTACTATCTCCGTCTATAGCATATGTATTTAATGCACTGGCATTATTAATGACATGTGCTTTTACATTTGTCAAGGATGGTGCCTTGTGCCTACTGTGTACTCAGCTAACATTGGAAACAAAAAAAAATATACAAAGATAATAAATGGTTCCATTTAATTAAGGCTTATTTTTCATGTGAGATAGAGCCCTCCTATTAGAAGAATAAGTGTATATTGATCATATGATGATGTGGAGAAAAGGCTTACTGGTGGGAAAGGTGCATGTCCAGGAGCTATAGAAAATAAAATTGAATGGGTGTGTCAATTAGGCAGAGAACATAGGCTTCATGTTGGGTGGGCATAATAGTGTGGACAGTATGAGCCAAAGAGTGGAGGGATTCCAACCACAAGATGAAAGCTCTAGAATGAATAAGTTCTAGGAGGCAATACATTTGCTACCTGCATTCCACTTGGTAACCAACATGCTCATAAGAAGCTGCATCAATGTCACTACTACCACCATCATCATCACCACCATCACCATCATCATCATCACCATCACCACCATCACCACCATCATCATCACCATCATCACCATCACCGTCATCATCACCACCATCATCATCACCATCACCATCATCACCATCACCATCATCATCATCATTGTCATCCTCTCTTATGACTACAAGTCAAAGAAAGAAATTCATCAAAGTCTGGAAGCCAGAATATAAATATTAATATAAATATTATTGTTAATCATTACTGTTAGAATACTCAGGTTCTTTTAGTGTTTATCTGAAGCTACTTTACATTTTTACACTAACTGAAACAAGATTGCTTAGTTTCTCAGGACTGGAAGAATTATAAAGCATATGGCAGAGAATTCACTTTTGTTGGTCCATATCCAGAGTTTTGTACTCATGCTGTACCTTATTTGAATATAATGAATCAACAGACAGAGGCTAGAGGCTAGATTAGATTGCTGACTGACTGTCAAGGCAATGGAGAAGTATGTGGTGAAACCAGCTTATATCTCTCTTGTAATTATGTCGTCTTTACCTTCATTCTGTTTGAAATGAAAGATGCTTCTTCTAGATGCTTGCCCCTTTGGAAAAGTGGCCTGAAAAATACAACATATTTCTTCCTCAAACTCCAAATTCTATTTCAGATGTTAGATGCTAGTTGCTAAGGGAACCATTACAGGGCAATTATCATTAAAACAGTCTGAAACTAGATACCTGAAGGAGGGGATTGTTCTCTGGTCTTTTAAGTGCAATGGTTGGGCAAACCCTTTCTCCCATTAGTAAAGCCTGTTCACGGACAGACTACTTTTCCTTTTCACCCACTTCCTGGGAAAAGAGTGAAAGAAATTGTATTAAATCCTTGGAGAAGAGAAGACTCATATATGGATGAATGTTGAAATCAGATTGAACCCAGACTCATGATAGCTGTGCTATAAGGAAATTGTATTTAAACTTGGGAAACGACTTTTTTTCTTCTACCTTTTTTATAAATAGGAGTACAAATTGCATACAATAAAATGCAGATTTTATGTACATTTTGATGAGTTTTGACCAACGTATACCTTTGTTCAAACGCCACCCCCCAAATGATACAGAACATTTTCATCTTTCCACAAAGTACCCCCCTTATACCACATTCCAGGCATTTCTTCTCCCTGGACACAACTATGCTGGTACCAGTCACCATAATTTAGTGTCTCCTATCCTGGAACTTCATATTAATGGAATAACATTATACTTAATCTTATTTTCTGGCCTCTATTGCCCAAATGTAAGGTTTATAAGATTAATCCATGGT
This sequence comes from Panthera uncia, assembly GCF_023721935.1. NCBI lineage: Eukaryota > Metazoa > Chordata > Mammalia > Carnivora > Felidae > Panthera > Panthera uncia. The sequence continues at coordinate 9,930,638 of NC_064811.1, read as the reverse complement.
ATTCTATTTACCAATAGTCCTTTCCTTTTTATGGCTGAGTTGTATTCCACTGAATGAATAAAGCTGTTATGAGTGTTCTTTTAGATATCTGTCTGTGGGCAGGTATTTTCATTCCAACTTTAGTGTTGCTAGTCACAGATTTGACTTACTAACTCTATATAGAAGAAGCCACCGTGGGAGTAGATTGTTCTGAATAGAAGGGCCTTTTATGCAGTTTTAGCTCTTTGGTCATCTCAGCCCAGGGTTGTGAACCCACTGTCTACCACCATCACCCATCCCCAACCTTCAATATCCATTGAAAATATTCTCAAATTCCGTATGTCTTGAATATCACAGCCAAACAGTGTAATAAAGTCAAGACCCCTTCCACATTCCCATTCTCACTTAAATAATTGGGACTTCCTTCTAACATGTCAACACCTTGTAGCTCGAGAGGAGACGCACAGTAGCTATGCCTCTGTTTAGATTGAAAAGCAGCCTGGGGTGCATGGGTGACTCAGTCGGTTAAGTGTCTGACTCTTGGTTTCAGCTCAGGTCATCGTCTCACTGTTCCTGAGAGCGAGCCCCCATCTGGATCGCTTGGGGTTCTCTCTCTGTTCCTCTCACTCTCAAAATAAGTAAATAAACATTAAAAAACCCAGCAGTCTAACATTTTCAGAGTAATTGCTTCAGAAACTCACCTGACCAACCCACAAGCCCCCTCGGGTAGTGACTTTGAATGCATGCGTTACCACTTTGCATGAATTTTGCATGCATAGTGAAAAATAAGTCAGGTTTCAACAATGCACTTTCTTTTTTTATATATTAAATATAATGTGTTGTCAAACTGATTTCCATACAACACCCAGTGCTCATCCCAACAAGTGCCTTCCTCAATGCCCATCATCCACTTTCCCGTCTTCTCCACCCCCCATCAGCCCTCAGTTTGTTCTCCGTATTTAAGAGTCTCTTATGGTTTGCTTCCTTCCCTGTCTGTAACTTTAACTTTTATTTCCCTTCCCCTCCTCCCTGGCCTTCTGTTAAGTTTCTCAGAATCCACATATGAGTGAAAACAAATGATATCTGTCTTTCTTTGCCTGACTTATTTCACTTAGCATCACACTCTCCAGTTCTATCCACGTTGCTACAAATGGCCAGATTTCACTCTCTCATTGCCAAGTAGTATTCCATTGTGTATATAAACCACAATTTCTTTACCCATTCATCAGCTGATGGACATTGAGGCTCTTTCCATAATTTGGCTATTGTTGAAAGCACTGCTATAAACATTGGGGTACAAGTGCCCCTACGCATCAGCACTGCTGTATCCCTTGGGTAAATTCCTAGCAGTGCTATACCTGGGTCATAGGGTAGATCTATTTTTAATTTTTTGAGGCACCTCCACACTGTTTTCCAGAGTGGCTGCACCAGTTTGCGTTCCCACCTACAGTGCAAGAGGGTTCCCGTTTCTCCACATCCTCGCCAGCACCTATAGTCTCCTGATTTGTTCATTTTAGCCACTCTGACCAGCGTGAGGTGGTATCTCAGTGTGGTCTTGATTTTTATTTCCCTGATGAGGAGTGACGTTGAACATCTTTTCATGAACAATGCACTTTCTAGGAGGACTTCTGGTGCCTCCTACGTTTTCTGAGCTATAGGAAAGGATATGTTAATAAGACCATATTTAAAATTCACCCCAGTGGTGCTTCAACATCCTTTCTGAGAAAGATGTACTGAGATGTTTGCTATAATCCATGCTAAGACCTTTCTAACACTTTAAGGACTGTGTTACAGCGGAGAATGCTTTATTAGAAAACGGTGGTCTGGCTGTGGGATCCCTGGAGCGTTTGCTTTAGCCCACGGGGTAGTGACCCTGTTATCCGTGCTTTGATTCTGGCACACACAGGTTATGCCTGAAGCTCTCACACATTTCCAATGCTTCTAAGAGGTGACACATCTCTAGGTGATTTAATCCCATCAACTGATTCTTTGTTTTTTCTTTTGGAGATGAGCTGATGTGCAGGGGACACCATTTAAACACGAGTGCTTCCAACTCCTGATTTTTAGGGGGGAGGGGCGGTTTCTTCTCAAGGTTATATGATTTCCCAACCGCTTTCTTTTGGACTCTGTTAGCCAAATAGGCATTAAATACCATGCCCATTTTACAGATGGTAAGAATGGAGCAGGTTAAGTGGCTTTTGCCCGTAGGGGCGTGTGTATGGTGTGCCTGGAACCATTGTGATCCCCAGCCATGCCTTCAAGGTGACCGAGTGGGAGATGGTGCAACCTGCATCACAGAGACCCCCAACATCAAACCCCTGGGGAAGTGGAGCACCAGTGACGTGCAGATGAGTGCCGTTTCCTTGAAGGATTACATTGCGGTGAAGCAGAATGTGCCAAGTACTTGTCCCGCAGCACAGGGCACTATGCGGCCAAATGCTTCTGAAAAGCCTGGCGCCCTGCTGTGGAGAGCCTCACCAACTCGATGACGTTGCACGGCCATAACAACGGCAAGCAGCTCATGACCATGCCCATTGCCAAGTGTACCTTGGAGATGACCTATCTGCTCACCGGTGAGAAACCACACATCACCCCCCTCTGACCGCACAGGTCCTGGTGCATGTGATTATTCACAGGTTCTGGGAGGACTCAACCCGAACTGGGCGAACCAGAACAGTGAAGCATCAGGCCACCGATGTGTCCCCACTACGCCGTGGGAATCAGGCCGTCTGACTGCTGTGCACAAGTGCCCGTGGGGCCGCCCTCTGGAACATCAAGACCATTGCTGAGTATCCAGCAGATGAGCTCATCAGTCAAGCCCAGGGTTCTTCCAATTCCTATGCTATCAAGAAGCACGAGCTGGAAAGTGTACTCAGGTCCAACCATTGGTCCCCTGGCTGTGGCCCCAATAAACCTAACTGCCCACCCCAGTCTGGGTGGAAGCAAAACCTCGTCTCTGTTCTGAGAGAAATCCCTGAAGTAATTGTAATTTTTTGTAAATGAAAGACAAGTGGATACTTACTGTAGGGGAGGGGCTTGGCAAGGTAGCCCCTCCAAATCCCCCTAAATGTACCCAGCTAGCACTGAAGGATGGGGGAGAGTCAGTAAATCTGCACACGAATGAAGAAACCTGAGAGGAAAAGGATCTAGATTCTGAATGCTTTCTCTTTCAGGGGCCAGTATTTGAGAGCGTGCCTGGTGAATCAGGATGTTGGGAACTGAAGGTCGTGAGGCACGAAGAACACCAAAGAGGAAAACGTTATGACAGAAGAAGGGGTTCACCAACAAATCTGAAAACACCCAAAAACTTAACTCACAAAATCCACTAGAAAAAAATGCAAATCATGTACATAGTTTTAATGTTCTAGTTACTACCTTTAAAAAAATTAAAGGACAGGCACCTGGGTGTCTCAGTCAGTTAAGCAAAAGACTTCAGGCCAGGTCATGATAGCATCTGACTTTGGCTCAGGTCATGATCTCGTGGTTCATGAGTTCCAGTCCCGTGTCGGGCTCTGTGCTAACAACTCAGAGCCTGGAGCTGCTTCAGATTCTGTGTCTCCCTTCTCTGCCCCTCCCCTTCTTGCTCTCTCTCTCTCTCAAACATTTAAAAAAGTAAAAAGAAACCTACATAATTTTAACCCATTTTTTAATTTATTTAACCTAATATATCCAAAATATTATCGTCTTAAGAAATAATATAAAAATAATGAGATACTTTATATCCTTTTTTCATGTATTAAATCTTGAAATCAAGGGTATATTTTCTACTTATGGCGCACCTCAATTGGGACAAGTCACATTTCAAGTGCTCTTGCTTTTATTTTTTTATATTAAACATAATTTATTGTCAAATTGGTTTCCATACAACACCCAGTGCTCATCCCAACAGGTGTCCTCCTCAATGCCCGTCACCCACCCTCCCTCCCTCCCACCCCCCCCATCGACCCTCAGATTGTTCTCAGTATTTAAGAGTCTCTTATGGTTTCCCTCCTTCCCCCTCTGTAACTTTTTTTTCCCCCTTCCCCTCCCCCATGGTCTTCTGTTAAGTTTCTCAGGATCCACATAGGAGTGAAAACAGATAGGATCTGTCTTTCTCTGCCTGACTTATTTCACTTTCAAGCGCTCTTGCTTTTAAGTAGCTTCCATGTTGGATGGTGCGAGGCTTGATGTTCATGGGAGAAAGACAAGAAACTCCCTCTTAGCAGTCACTCTCCCAAGAGTTCTGAGCAAGAGTGTGAGCTAGAGCTGTAACCATAAGGTGTGATGAGCTATATCTCAGGACACAGAGGGTAGTGAGGATGACACCTGGGGGGCAGCAGTATAACCACAGCCCCACACTGTGGGCCACAAGTGGACCGAGCATTTTGCTTTACCCACTCCCTATTGTTTGGAAAAAGAGTCAGTCCCAAAATTCCCGGCCAGTTGGTGTAAGGAGAAGAACCCAAGAGAGAATTTGGTCTTATGTCAAGTTGAAGCAAAGGAGACTTCAGCCAAGAGTCTGAAAAGAGAAATATAATGTCCTCTGTTTTGGAAGTCTGTGACATGGGTCAGACCAGTAACAATTATTTAGTTGTGCATCAGCCTTCCCACCCCACGCCAATATGGCACAAGGGCCTTGAGGGGCAGAATTAAGATATTCTCTTTTATAATAGTTGCTGAAATTTCTGTGGCACCACAGTTGTGGTAAACTGGATAAGCGTGGTCTTCTTCAACCTCTTCCCAGCACCTTGAATAGGACTCGCCATGGAGTCATATGCATTAAAAAGTCGTTGAAAGACTGAGCAGAGAAACCTGAGCTCCTTTCCTTTCTGCTTGCAGCTCCCTCCTTCCAAAATGGACATAACCAGAAGATTCACACTGCTCGTGTCTCAAGTAAATTTTTTTTGAAGTTTATTTGTTTGAGAGTGACAGAGACAGCACGAGTGGGGGGAGGGGGTAGAGAGGAAGGGAGAGAAAGAGAATCCCAAACAGACTCCACGCTGTCAGTACAGAACCCGATGTGGGGCTCGAACTCACCAAGTTGTGCATGACCTGAATTGAAACCAAGAGTCGCATGCCTAACTGACTTAGCTGCCCAGGCGCCCCTCAGGTAAATTTCTGTAGGCGTTACTATCCTTACCTACCTACATAAGTCAATGGGAAGAAAAAACTATAAGAAAAATTATTGGAATAAAAGATGTTGCATTTGCATGATGTTTTAGATCATATAGAAGGCTCTCGTATGCAAATCTCATTTAAGCCTTCACATTTTACATGTTCAGAGAAGGTAAGACCCTCGGTTCACTCAAGTGACTAACAAATCATTCAGCTGGAAACTGATCCTACAACACCTGACTCCAAATCCAACTAATTTTAGTCTTCCTTTCCCTGCATTATGGCTGCCTTCAAATGCAGGACCACCTTGTACTGATAATAAAATGCTCTGCACAAATTCATGATATTTTTACCATGTTGTTATCAGGAGTACTCAGTTAGCCCTAAGAAAATATTATTATATGAAACTGCCTTTGACCTATCTTTACATATATTAAATACAACTATTGACCCACCAGAAAACCCAGAGTGGCTCTAAATAAAGATTTTCATTTTCCAGGTTATACCATGATAGTTTGTCTTCCAGAATAAAATGACTTCTTTGGAAGCAGGGGAGAATTGATTTCTTAAATCTGACCCAGACGTCAGATTGGTGTGCTTTATTGTAGGAGTCTAACTGAATGTTTTCTTAGCAGGATCTCCTGTTACTGGAACAAGGAGATTTTGCACAATTTATTCATCGAAGCAATGGGGGAAAACAGGCCAGACCACACAGCTGGCTTAGAAAACAATGTAAATGCCTTTTTGTTCAGTAAACGATTGAAGAGGGAAAATAATTTCCTCCCAAGCCAACTGAAAGTGGGAAAGGACAAACATTTGCTTTTGCCAAATTCAGTCTGAATTATTTATCACCTGCTACAGAACAGGGTATGTGAATAATATTGTAAGAAGCAGTAAAGTTCTGACACCTTCTCAAGAAATAGTTTGTAAGTATTTTGTAAATAGTTTGTGAATTGTCAATAAATTACCACGTATCAGTCCATGTAAGGAGTGGGTCATGGGCAGTTGTGGCCATCATTATACTCTCCTCGGTTCTACATCTTGGCCGAAAAAAATCTTAACACTTCTCAACACGCTGTTGAGAAATGAGTGCACTTGAAGCCCAGAGACCTGGCTTCATTCTGTAGCTAGATTGTCTTCTTCGAGTCACCGAAAATTTCTGAGCTTCCTCTCTCCTGTTGTTAAGCATGCTAAAAATATCTACTTTGTAGGGTTGTGCTGAGAATTAAGTGAGCTAATAGGAGTGAAATGTCCTTGTGCAATACCTGATCCATAATATTAACACCCACAGATCAGTGATCTGTAGGGGGAACACACACTCAGAAATATAATTTTCCTGATTTAAATATGGCTGCAAAATTGGTGTTGCCTGTCTACTAAGCTGATAATCATACCTGCTCCTACAGTGAACTTGAGATGATATAAGACTAATGCATCACTCATTTGTGTATTCTTTCACTGCATCATCATTTTAAAAAAAAGTTAATTTATTATCTACTGTGTGTGTGGCACCATACCAGACCCAAGGCAGACAACATATCTATTCCCCATAGACTACAACCTATAGCCTACTATTGATGGGGAATGGCAGGTGGTAAATGTCGTTATACAGGAAGGGCCTTGGCTCCCTAATGTGAGACTGATGGTTTCAATGTCAACCGTGCACAGCAAAAGACGTTCTCAAAAGGGTGTTTAAGACACCCATCTCATTATTCCAGCTTGCAGTCACAGGGTACCAGGCTGAGATACAGAGAAACAGCCTTCCCTTCTGAGGAGCACACAGGTAAACTCTTATGTTAAGGAGAAGCAAGAGTTCATTGGCAATCAAATTATAAGAATTCCGCACTTAAACAAGTGTTCTTCAAACAAAAATCAAAGGAAAGTATAAGATCTCACTTCTATTGATAATACTCTGCAGCAGAAACCAGATCTGAGAACACAGTGATCAGGAAAAACTTCAGACAAAGATGGAGTTTTAAATACATGGTGTTAGGAGAACTGGGCAAATCATTTTGGAAAAAAAAGATAAAAATTAGATTCATATCACACCATATACAAGAATAAATTCTGAATGGATTAGAAACCTAAATACAAAAAATGGGACCATATATATACTATATGGGTGAATTCCTTTTTAACTACAGAGTAGAGACAGGCTTCCTAAATATGACCCAAAATCCAGAGGCAATAAGGAAAAGTTGATAAAATTGACTACAGAAAAATATGTAAAAATGCATCACACAAAACATCATAATCAAAATCAAAAGACAGCTGGGGAAAAAAGCAACATGTACCATGGCCAAAGGTTTAAGATGCCTAATAAGCAAGGAATTCTTAAAATTTTAAGGACAAAGGACAAAAATAATAGAAAAATAGAAAAAATATATATATGGACATACAATTTGGAAGAGCATATAAACATCACTCTAAATATATTAAAAAGTTCAAATTAGTTAAATAAATGCAAGTTATAATAATGCTTGAGTTATTTTTCACCTCTCAGATTGACAAATGATTTAAAAGTAAGAAAACAAATGGTACTGAAACGACTGGATAGCCACATGCAGAGACAGAATCTAGACACAAGCCTCACACCCTTCACAAAAAATGGACTGAAAGTGGATTCTAAACATAATTTAAAGTACAAAACTGTTGGGGTGCCTGGGTGGCTCAGTCGGTTGAATGTCGGACTTCGGCTCAGGTCATGATCTCAGTTTGTGAGTTCGAGCCCCGCGTCAGGCTCTGTGCTGACAGCTCAGAGCCTGGTGCCTGCTTCAGATTCTGTGTCTCCCTCTCTCTCTCTGCCCCTACCCCACTCATGTTCTGTCTTAAAAATAAAACATTAATTTTTTTTTTTTTAAGTACAAAACTGTAAAGTTCCTAGACAATAACATAGGAGGAAACCCACCCAATCTTGGACAAAGTAATGACTTTGTAGATACAACACAAAGGCATGACCCATGGAAGAAATCATTGATGAGCTAGACTTCATGAAAATTAAAATTTTCTGGTCTGGGGAAGACACTATAAACAGAATGAAAAGACAAGCCACCGACTTGGAGAACACATTTGCAAAAGACATGTCTGATAAGGGACTGTTATTCAAAAATATAGTCTTAAGTGAGAAAATGAATGGCATAATTTTCAAAACTGGGTGCAAGACCTGAACAGACACCCCACCAGAGAAGATAGAAAATATACAGATGGCACATAGCATATGAATGGATGCTCAGCATCATATGTTATTAGGGAATTGCAAATTAAAACAAGATGCTACTACTCACCTATTAAAATGGCCAAAATCTAAAACACTGATAACACCAAATGCTGGCAATTGAGGATGTGGAACAGCAGGAGCTCCCCTTCATTGCTGATGAGAATACAAAATGGTACCACCACTTGGAAGACAGTTGGGTATTTTTTTTTTTTTAATTTTTTTTTTTTAACATTTATTTATTTTTGAGACAGAGAGAGACAGAGCATGAACGGGGGAGGGGCAGAGAGAGAGGGAGACACAGAATCGGAAGCAGGCTCCAGGCTCTGAGCCATCAGCCCAGAGCCTGACGCGGGGCTCGAACTCACAGACCGCGAGATCGTGACCTGAGCCGAAGTCGGACGCTCAACCGACTGAGCCACCCAGGCGCCCCTAGTATTTTTTTTTTTTTTTTTTTTTTTTTTTTTTACAAAACTAAATATACTCTTACCCTTATGACACAGGAGTCATGTTTCTCAATATTTACCAAAGGAACTGAAAGCTTGCACCCATACAACAACCTAAGCACGGATGTTTATAGTAGCTTTGTTCTCATTTGCTGAAACTCAGAAGCAACCAAGATATTCTTTGGTAGGTAAATGGATTGAAAGAAAGAAGAAAGAAAGAAAGAAAGGAAGGAAGGTAGAAAACTACATCCAGACAATGGAATATTATTCAATACTCAAAAAAGTGAGCTATGAAGCCACGAAAAGACATGGAGGAACTTTGAATGCATATTATGAAAGGAAAGAAGTCAATCTGAAAGGCTACGTACTATATGATTCCAACTATACGACATCCAGGAAAAGACAAAACTATGGAGACAGCAAAAAGATCAGTGGTCAGCAGGGCCTAGGGAAGAGTGACAGATGAACAGGGACAGCATGGAGTATTTATAGGGCAGTGAAACTGTTCTATATAATATTAGAATGGCAGATATATGTCATTATATATGTCATTATTTGTCAAAACCCATACAGTGTATAACACCAAGGGTGAGCCCTAATGGAAAGTATGAACTTTGGTTATGATGTATCAGAGTGGGTTCATCAATTGCAGCAAATGTAGCACCCTGACCAGGGATACTGATGGTGGCGAAGGACACCCATGTGCGGGGCGGTGAATATACAGGAACTCTCTACTCTCCACTCAATTTTTCGGTGAACCTAAAACTACTCTAATATACAAAATCTCTTACAAAAATAGAACATATCCTGTTGGTAAAACTGTGAGACAACACATTCTCTTCAAACATTACTGGTAGACATGCGAACCAATACAACCCTTCTGGAGGGGAACTCCAGACCCAACAAAACTACCCACATGCTTACCTTTTGACTCCACAATTCAATTCCTAGGAATCTACGGCATGACATAACAGATATGCACAAGGTTATTCGTGGCAGCATTGCTTGTTATTTCAAAATATCAGAAACTACTTAAATACTCAAAGCAGAATTATTGAAAATAAATGTGGCACGTCCACACAAAGTAATAGTATGTACCTATAGCAAAAATCAAGGAAGATCTCCTTTGATTAGTATGATGTGATTTTCAGAATATACTATCCTATGAAAAAAGCAAAGTGCAAAGTCATGTCTACGGTATGCTGCCTTTCATGTAAGAAAGAAAAGGATATAAGAAAATGCACCACACATAATTTTTGCAAAAGTTGAACAGGGAGGATAAACCAAAAACTAAAGAGATTGGTTATATGCAAAAGATAGCTAGGAAAAGGCTGGACAGGAGCAGAGAGGAGGGCCAAGTGGTCTTATAAGGAGAGAGGGCCGCTTCTCCGAGTGGACTTCTTTAGATAGCCCTCACTCTTAACGTCACAGGAATATTTCACAAACACCCCCAAATAAATCATTAAAATCAACCAGAATGCAGGGGAATCCAAGGTGGAGAATAAAACACACAAAATGAACTTCATCACATCGCCGCAAATATCGAAAGCACACCGAAGGGGTTGGGGAAGCAAAGAACTGACCTAAACCACCTTGAAAAACTGGCATTTGGATAAAATATTTGGTAAAGCACAAGACAATAAGAACTGCGTGCAAATGCTGTCATTCAGTAAAATCGTTTCTCATAGAGATACGGGTTAGCAGTTCTAAAACTATTTGACGTGTGTAATAGGATTATGTGAGGATTATATACTGTGCATGATGCGAGCAGGATTTCTTGCAGCCACAGAATGGGGGTGAGGGTGGGTACATGGCACCTCTCTGAATTATCTTTGCAGTTTCCTATGAATCTATAATTATTTCCAAAAAATCAAAATGAAAAAGAAGGGCAAGGGCAGCAGGTAGCTGGAAGGACCGGGTCGAGATGTCTAGTCTGGTCAGTCCACGGGGCTCCAAGGCATTTGTAAATCTGCATATGCTCTCATAAGGGAATGTGTGTGAGCGTGTGCATGTGTGCGCATGTGCACACACACTTTTACATAGGCATAAGTATGTATAAATAGAAAGGTGATGATTTTAGAAGAGATTTTTTTTTCCTGATGTTTCTTATTTTTCTACCATGAACATATATTATCTTTAATGGAAGAAAAAAGAGGCATTTATAATAACGTTAGAGAAAAAAAAATGGAATTACTTGTCCAACTTAAACAATTCTTCTATGGGGAAACCAAGGCCCAGAGGGATCGCATGTCAGGGCCAAGCTCCCCCAGTGACCCCATGGCAAGGTGAAGGCCACTGCCATCTATCTGTCCAAGGCTTCATCCACGGAGCCTGTGACATCCTTCCCTCGGGAGGAATCGACGCTTTTCTTCTCCCAGAGTCCAAGTTTCTATAGGAAATGTCAACAGCAGGGCTAAAGAAATTTCACAAAGCGAATAATAGACATATAATTAGTACTGCAGAAAGCAATTTGATTGTTGATGAAAAAGCGAAGTTGTCAACCAGAGGTATGCAAACAGGCTTTCTGTGCCAATAAAATTCCAGCAGCCTTGTTTAAAATTCTCTACTGATGAACATCCTTTTCACATAAGGCAAACAGTAATTGTAAAAACACAGAACCACCAAAGTCTTTTAAAAGTCTCTGGCATAGTTTCATTTATGTAAGACTTTTTTTTTTCCCTTAAAACTAAAATTATCTTAAATATCAATTCCTAAAATTAAATTTAAAAAATAAAAGGCCACTCTTTCTTTGAAATTCTTTAAGTAAAAGATCTGGGTCATTCCTTGAATGCAGGAACAAAGAATTTTGGAAATAAAGAAAGATTTTTAGGCAGTTTGAAAACCCCAGTTTTCTTTAGAAATGACTAAGATTATTACCATTTTAGGATAAAACACACATAAAAGTGTGATTGGAAAATAGCTTATTTTTACTGTGTAAAGAAAATGCCTATTTTATAAAAACTAGCGAGTAGGGAATTTTCTGAAAAAGTTGTTTTGCTTTCAGATTCCATTTATCAATACGTGTTTCAACAAAAATCCATTAAGCACCTGCTTTAGACTGGCCCCACTCCCATTTGGGTTCTGAACATACATCAGTGAATGAGATCAGTAGAGCTTAAACTGTAAGAAATTCGTACGGCTCCAGCCCCAGGAATTTGGAAAATAGCCACGTTTTTCCCATCGTGAGAAAGGATTGTGATGGACGTGAGAAGAGGCATCACCCTGCTTCATTCTGCACACAAGGGAGAGGGTACCAGCAGTGGCTAAAGTTTCAAGCATTTCCCAGACAGCACTTTGCCATAATCACGACCACCCACTATGGTAAGTCATTTCTCTATGTTCCAGCCCTGGGAACTATGATTCAGGAGCTTAAGTAACTAAATGGGGGTAAGACAGAGGTAGCGATAGAGACATTTAAAGAAGGACAAGCTTGAGCAGGTATGGAATACATCCTTTACTCCCATTATCATGTTGAAGAATTTTTGTTAAGGTAGGGAGTGAATGAATGAATGAATGAAGAGAAGGACATAGGGATTCTCATTCTACAGCTATTCCTTACCTACGCATGGGTTAAGTTTCATGTTCTACTTTATTTTTTTTAAGTTTATTGATTTATGGGGGGGGGGGAGGGGCAGAGAGAAGAGAGAGAGAGAATCCCAAGCAGGCTCTGTTCTTTCAGCACAGAGCCCAACATGGGCCTCGATCCCACAAACCATGAGATCGTGACCTGAGCTGAAATCAAGAGTTGGTTGCTTAACTGACTGAGCCACCCAGGTGCCCCCATGTTCTAATTTAGAGAGTAAATGGTGGCCCCTTAATTTCTGGGAAGGGCATTCTCGGGAGGCACTGAGCATAGAAGGAATTAGAAAGAAAGGACAGGACTGTGGCCCAGCTCTGATGAGGTGGCAAGAAGGCAAAGAACCTGGGTCACTGCCCCCTTCTTCTTTCCAGTTAGTACCTTCATCAGCTTGGTTGAATAACAGCTAACACCTAGGACTTCAAAACCTCATCCCATAAAATAAAAACAATGCAACGTGTCTCACTGTCCAGTTGTGAGAAGGAAACAAAACAAGCACATTGCGTGCAATTGCGTGGAAGGTTCTTGGCTCCTGGTTGACAGAACCTTCTTTCACAAGCGCCCACCTGAGACCAGGATGGGACCAGCAGAAACAGACTTGGTTGTGGGTTGCGGGGCATGAAACATGTCTGCTGGCTGAGGGAGCTGTGGAGGGAAGAAGGCGAGGGGGTAGGAGCTGGGTGGGCAGAGGCCACACAGTCAGGGTTTTTGAACAGCACCACAGACGTCACCATGGAATGTTGGAGTCGTCCTCCGAAGGTCGTCAAAAGTCAAGCTGAATCCAATCCAGTGAGGCTCCACCTAAAAAGAGCATATGGTCTGGATGGTTTTTCAAGGCCCCTTCTAGCCCTCAGGTTCTGTGACAGAATCATCTTTAAAATAACCAGCCTTTAATTTTTTTTTTTCCAGTACCTTCTTTTGTAAAGTCAGAGAGTTCAACCGATTGCTTACCTTCCATTGCCTCTCGGTGGGGTTTATTTATAGAATAATCACATGACAGCCAGAAATACCTTCAGACCAGGAGGGACACCGGCCATCTGTTCCTCTGATAAGGCGCTTCCAGTGATTTCTCCGGGATGCTGGTACTTAACAAAATGTTGCTACGGCATCATCCAATCTGTGTATTTATAGGGAAGGAGAATGTGTGTACGTTACATATTTGGACTTGTTTCTTTCAGCGGGAGAAATATAGCTTCTGCCATATGTTTGCCGCACACATAATTACCTCAGCACTCCATACATCTAATTTTAAATATTTTACCATCCGCAGAGCAGCAGGTTAGAATCTTCCCCTTGAGTCCAGAGACACTTAAACCCATCATCCTGGAACAGAAGCCCTTTGTGGGAGGGTCATTAATCAGATAATTACTAACTTCCAAGCTGATTCTCTAGATAAACACTCCCAGTTTTGAGGTATCTTCTGGAGCTCGGAGAGGAAAGCCATGGTTCCCAGGTGGGTCCAAGGCATGCGCCTTCACTCCCTCTGGCTTCCGCCACCCCCCACAGCTCCTCTTGCGTGCATGAAGGGCCTGTTGGTAAGAATGAGACCTGTAGCTTCGCTTAGTATATTCTTGTACCTCATGCCACACTGCGCTACACATGGTATGTGAGGTACCTGATTTTGCTTCTCACAGCAGCTCTGAAGGGTGGGACTCATACCCCCACCTTACAAGTGGTCAGACTGAGGCTTACAGAAGGAAAGTATCTAGTAAAGGACAGAGCTGGCCCTCAAGCACAGACCTAGCTCTCTATAGGGGACGCCATTTTGTTAAATACTTCAAACATGGATTCAACCAAGATTACTGAAACCCCTCCCAGCACCTGCTTTGACCTTGGGAATACGGTGCTCCACAGAAAAGGCAGAGTCCTGTCTCTCACGGGACTGGGAATTCTGTCAGCAGAGGACGGACAAACAGCAGGGGAGAAAATGGCAGGTACTCAGGAAGCTATGATGGAAACAACGCAGGACAATACACAGGGAGAGCCCCGAGGTCACTTCGACTTTAGCTTTGTGGAATGAGCTGAGACCCGAAAGAGACAGGGCTGGGCAAGGGAAGCTCCTGAGGCAGAACATTCTGGGCAGAAGGAACATCTGTAAGCTCATCCCCTTTACAAGTTCAGATGGAAGATAGGTGGAACCAGATCCTCTGTGCAGGCGGGGATCCAAGTATAGAGAGGAGTCTCAGAGGCAGACAGGGACATGTTTTATAGAAGCTTCCAGACCAGGGCAGGGAGATTGACTTTTCTTGAGGTGTCTGAGTGGCTACTTGTGGAGCTGGAAGTGTTTAAGGGGAGATTTTCATCATCTGGTTTACACCTTTCAGAACTCAGAATTGTACGTGGCCGGGGGTGGGGTTGGTGAGCACAGAAGCAAGAGGAACCATTAGGTCACTACCGCAGCAACACCCAGCCCAGCAGGTAGATGGAGTGTTGCTGCCACCCGTGTGAGGGGTGGCCGGGAAGGGGGACAGGGCATCCTTCCCATATGAGCTCTATCTAGAAAGATAACCAAGATCTCATTAGGCAGGGGAATGGAGAAGAATATTTCACTTAGAGGGAACAGTGACTGCAAATATATGGAAGTCTCTAAGTACAGGGTAAGTTAGGGAAGCAGTAAATATTTGTCCCCAGACTATGGTGGGACCCAAACTGTTAGGAACAGGCGGTGAGGGGCCTTGAGCCTGTTCCTATATATAAGGGCTTCCTATATATAAGGGCTTCTCCACAACGAGAATGATTGTCCCTTCCTCTAGGTGGACAGAGCCCACACCAGAGCTTATGGGAAGGAAAAGTGGAAACAGCCATCACTTCAGCTCCTCCTTCCTGATGACACCCTGAGCTACATCTAGAGCAGTGTGCAGAAATGTCTGATGTCCCTTCTCTACTCCCTCACCCCACTCCTGCCACCCTCTTACAAGGTCTATTCTGGGTTCTTGCTCAGTTCGCTAGTGCTTATGCATAGGACTGCCTGGTGGAAACAGTATGTGCCCCACATAGGAAATGGTGGTCCACACCCAGGACTGGTGCCAGGAGTCTCATCCTGGAAGGTTCCATGCTAGATGTTTGCAATAGACCCTTGATCCTCTAAGTGGAACAGCAGTATCAGAATTTCCTGGCGTATGTTAGAAATGCAGAATCTGGGGGCACCTGGGTGGTTCAATCGGTTAAGCATCTGACTTTGGCTCAGGTCACCATCTCACGGTTTGTGAGTTGGAGCCCCACAGAGGGCTCACTGCTGTCAGCCTGTCAGCCCCGAGCCTGCTTGGGATCCTCTGTCCCCCTCATTCTGCCCCTCCCCCACTTGTGCTCTCCCCAAAAATCAATATAGAAAAAAAGAAATGCAGGATCTCCAGCTTACCCTAGAGTAATTGAATCAGGCTCTGCATTTGAGCAAGATTCCCAGGTAAGTTGCATGCACATCTGAATCTGAGAAACACTAGTCCAGATAAAACATGTTCTGCCAAAGATAAGTCATGGCCGAGAAAGCCAGAAAGGGTCCAGAATTGTGCAGAAACCCACCGCGTGATGCTAGCTGAGGCCTGGGATCCGCAAATCCTGTGTCGAGGGCATGGGTAGGCACTGAATGTTTCGGTCCCCATTGCCAGCTATGCTTCTGACACAGAGTTAGAGGCAGACAATGTGTTCTTAGGGCCGTGCCTTCCCTTGCTTCCTGTGTCTACCAGTGAAGATACTTCTTTTAATGGATGCAAAGACAAGGTTGAAAGGTTCTCCTAATAAATATATTTCCCTGAAGAAAAACAGAATATTTTCCCTTGACTGCCATCAGAAGAACTTAAAGTGCTCAGGAGAAGAAGAAGAAGAAGAAGAAGAAGAAGAAGAAGAAAAGGAGGAGGACGAGGAGGACGAGGAGGACGAGGAGGAGGGAGAGGAGGAGGAGGAGAAAAGTGTGAAAAAGAAATCTATAAAGAAAATGAAAAACTGTATAAATTGCTTTATGACCACAAGAAATGTCCAATGAGTTATCTGTTCGTACAGAGCATTAGGTGCTATCGTTCATTGGGGGAATCTACTCTTTTACTATGCTATATTATTGATCCACAAGCAGACATTCTCTTTCCTTGCATTATTTTTTTATAAACTTACCACCTTTTAACACTACATAATCTCTTAGTTTTAACGTTTGGGTCTGAATCCTTAGGGTGATCTCAGTCTGAGGTGACTCTGGTTTGAGGTGTTGGGTCAAAGGGAGGAAGATCAAAAAACCCTAAAATATTAAATTACCACTCAGTATATGTGAAATGTGTCTTTGAAGCTCATGCAACTTTTTTTTTTAGCTTAATGCTCGATGGCATGTCACTCTGTCTTAAATCTCTGCGAGAAAAAAATCAATTAGCATCGTCGAGCTGGTAATTCTACACCATATTCCGCAACAAGGAGAATGACAGAGAAAGAGCAATTTAGGCTGATAGCTACATCAAGCACAGTACAGTTGATTAAAAATTTAACAGTTTTTTTCTGATGAATGTCCTAGCTCAGATTTGGAAAACACTGACGGATTTAATTTTCCACTGACTAAATAATCATTTTATAAGCCATGTATAATTCATGTAATGGCAATGTTATGGGCTTGTTAAAAATCACTGCTACTAAACAGTTAACGCTCTCTAGCAAGCAGAGACTTATAAAGGATTATTATTGGAATTAGTTGGCACCCCTTCACTGAGAAAGGGGTTTTGCCTTCTGAATCTTTAAAATGAAATAGGTTCAACCTATTAGCACAAGTAACACCCCACCCCACCCCCTGACCAAAAAAAAAAAAAAAAAAAAAAAAACCATAAGTACGTATTGGGGAAAGCATGGGATCTGTTTAGCTCTGTGTTTCCCAACCAGATAAACCTGAACAAGATATTCAGCTTTCCCAAGTTCAGTTTCCTTACCCAGAAAACCAGAAAATGGTGATAATCATGCCTATGAGACAGTGTTAGTAGGGGAAGAAAGCGAAGCGATGCTTTCCTTTTTAAAACCACTTAATGGCGGGGCGCATGGGTGGCTCAGTCGGTTGGTTAAGCGTCTGACTTTAGCTCAGGTTAAGATCTCATAGTCGTGGGTTCGAGCCCCGTGTCAGGCTCTGTGCTGACAGCTCAGAGCCTGGAGCCTGCTTCGGATTCTGTGTCTCCCTCTCTCTGCCCCTCCCCTTCTCATACCTCTGTCTCTCTCTCTCAAAAGTAAATAAACATTTAAAAAATTATTTTTAAACTTAAAGAAAAGAAACAATGGCATTTTTTAGAGAAATAGAAAATCAACTCTAAAATTCATATGGCACCACAAAAGACCCCAAATAGCCAAAGGAATATTGAGCAAAAAAGAACAAAGTGGGAGGCCTCACAATGTCGGATTCCAAAACGTATTTCAAAGCTACAGTTATACAAACAGCATGGAACAGAATAGAGCCCAGAAAGATATCCTTACACCCATAGTCTACTGATCTTCCACAAGAAAGTCAAGAATACACAATGTACAATGCATAATACATAATTTTCCTTGTTAAATATATTAACCAGCCCCCCCTGGAGACTTTAAGGGAGCTATTCCTTGGTCATAAAGTTGAAAGATTTCTCTTTCTCATCTGGGAAAAAAAAAATCCGGTTTCTAGTTTAGCTGGACCCATAAAACTGGTATAACCAGACAACTCAAGCTTGTGCTGAAAAATCCGTTAGCTTTGAGGTCCTGTATTTCTCTTCCATTCCCTGAGGCATAAAGAAAAAGACACGTAAGAAACTCATGGCATGTCAGATAATAAAACTAACTTGCTTGGGGAGCCTGGGTGGCTAACTCAGCCGACCTCGACTCAAGCTATCTTCTCACGGTTTGTGAGTTCGAGCCCCACATCAGGCTCTTTGCTGTCAGCATGGAGCCCACTTCAGATCCTCTGCCTCCCTCTCTCTCTGCCCCTCCCCTACCTCCCAAAAATTAAAAAAAAAAAAAAAAACTTAAAAATAAAGTCGTTCAATTGAAATTTTCATCTATCATGTGCAGAGAAACCACAGAAGAGAAAGATTTCATCTGTCTTTTGTTCCAGGAAGGCTTCCCAGAAGAAGGGACCTTGTGTTGGCCATTACAAGATGCATGAGGGTTCTGCATGTACAAAGAAAGGAGGGTGCATGGTAGCTTGCGCAGAGAGAAAAGCACAGTGGCAATGAAAATCTTCACGTTGCCCCAGCACAGTGGGAACGCTTGTTGAAATTTTTCTCATTATCGCGCATTGAAGGAGCACTACCACGTATCAGGAACTGTTCCCGAGAAACAAAAGGGTAAAGTCAGTTTTGATCTGTGCCCTGGAGTTCACGGTTGAGGCAGATAGAAAGTCACACATGCACATAGAGTGTGGAATGAAAAATGCAGTCCCAGCAGTGGGCATGAGTTGCCATGGGAACACAGAGACACTGAGTGACTCTGCCGGAAGAAGGGAGAGAAAAGTTGTGCCGAGAATTACCCATGAGCTGTGATGAGATCACCAGCAAGGGAACAAGGAGGCAGGGGCATCCCAAGCAGATGGGACATCATGTGGCACCTGAGCCTGGAGGTGGGGCAGTCCGTGGCTTCATAAGCCATAAAGGATTGCTAAAAAATTAAGAATTACAAGACAATGACAAAGGGCATTCAACCAAGGACAGGGCTCTTCTGAGTGTGACCCTTGTGACCACACAGGCTGCGCACCCACGAGGTCACCCTGTCTATGGAGGAATGTGCACGAAATTTACCCTCCTGTTTCATCTCAGAGCCCTTTGTCCCAGTCCACCTCCAGGTCACTGAAAGTGACCACAAGGTTGTTACTTTTCCTCACAATGAAACTCTGATGTTGGAAAACCTTCACTCGGACCATTCTTCATTGCTACAAAACCGGTCTAGGTAAATGCCATTGAAACTGACTGCAATAAACAATAGAGAAACACAAAGGAAATGAAAACCACCACAGAGAATGCAAAAGAAACCAAGAGGGTAAAAACCCAAGCAGAGGAACTCCTGTCATGCAGAGCGATTTGTCTAAGATCAGAGGAGCTAAATGCCTCCTTGAGTCCCAGAATTCACTCACCATAATTGAAAAGCACTTTAGACTTTCCTGAAATCATTGCATTTCCCCCCCCAAACATGGCTTGAAAATAGATTGCAGGATAAACAGAAATACCATGAAAAATTGTCTAGGGATTAGAAACATAAAACCTTTTATGTTTCAGAAATAAAGGCCATAAAAACAAAGTATCTATATTTAACTATTCCTGTGGATGGTAATGAGATATTTTTAGAAGAGAAAAAGCTTATATGGCATATGTGCATTGCCTTGTTTAGATCAGGTTAGATTACAATGTAATGACTAACCAACTTCAGATTTTATGGTTAAACAAAGCTTCATCTTATTTATGTGTGTGTTCTCTTTATTGCTCTGCAGAATTTCTGCTTCTTACCATTGAATATGGACTGAGGACTTGTCTATCGAAGATTCAGGGAAGCCGGGTCAGTTTTTTAAGGGATGTAGTATATAAGTTCAAATAAAGTGGCATGACAGAGTAGTCTTGAGGGTGTCAGAAGAGGGTCCAGTCTTCTCATTCCGCCGCCTGGGGGATGTGTTCATTAGCTAAGCCACAGAATGTCTATCTGAGCAGGGCTCCGTTTCTCTTTCATTCTGTGCAGTGCCCTACCCCCCTCTCCCAGGCTCCTCTCAGCATGTCTGTGGGTGAGCTCCACTGGCGCTTTGATGCACCTACCCCAACGGAGTGAGCCCTCCATTCGGTGGTACTTCGATTACAAAGCGGAAGCTGATGACCTGGTAGCTATGTGATTAATAACGATCATTTGCAGAACATGCACAGGTGTCTGATGTGGGGTGTAGCATTTTGCATGGATCACGTCTCATATTTCACTTACTGGTAGAGCAGCCCCATGATGTAGGTTCTGTTATTAGTCCCATTTTTAGTGAAGGAAATTGAAGTCCAGACAGCCATTTCCCAAACTCGCTCAACTGGTTTGTGTCTAAACCGAAAGGAAAACCAAGCCAATGAAGCTCTTCAGTTTGAATTGTCAACCACTGGGTCAGGACTTCCCCAACTTTCATCAGTTTTGTACCACTGTTAAAGGTGGTGGTCTGTAAACATAAAAAAATTATTCATCTATTTGTTTAAGTGACATCTTTCCTAAAATATTACACATTAATATATTAAAATATCAATTGTTCATCCACATACCTACCCCTTATGATCATCTTGCCCACGACCTGGATTCATTTGACAAATATTTATTGGGTCTATGCCGGCGTGCCAGGCCAGAGAAAGCAACAACATTTTGAGAAAGATGTGACTGTCAAAGAACAAAAGATTCTCCTGACATCCCAGGAGACAGTCGCTCCATCCTCAAGGAGATAGTCGCTGAGGACAGCATGGCTGTTGGGGTGCAGATAGGCTTTAGGGAGACTGAGAAGGTACCATCACAGTTGTGTTCTGACTGGTTAGGCCCTTTGAGGACAGGACACCAGAAACCCAGAGCAAGACTCACTCAGCGCCGGTGTAAGGAGTGAGCAGCTGGGACAAGGTAGGGTCCTGTGCTCAGCTCACCGGTGGACATGGGAATCTGGACTCCCCTTCAAGTCTCTCTTCTAGTAACTGGATGGATAGCAGGTCCCAGGAGGAAGCTGAGATTCATCTATTTTGATATCAGAAAATATCCAAAGGCAACAAATGTGTGCAGAGGCTTAAAGTCCTCACCACTCAGAGAAAACAAAACCCACTTCCCATTCTCCAGCAATTGCACGATGGACAGGAAGCTCAGGAATGAACATTAGCAAGTATTCAAGTGAATCCCACTAGAATGGAATTCTAGAATGGAAGCTCCTTGAGGGCAGAGAATTCTGCCTACTGTATCTCAATGCTTGGAACAGTGCAAGGCATAGGGGTGACACTCAGTAACTATTTGTTGTATAAATAGATAAATTAGAACAGGTACCTGCCTTCCTTTGGGACCATAAGTTGGAGAGTGAGCAGGAATCCGGGTAGCAGCGTCACTAATGTATTGTAAAGACTTATTGTCATGTGGAAAAGTCCAGACATTTCCTGTAGACCCTGAAGATGTTGATATATGTATCTTAAGAGTGTGAGATCCAATCTACTTTTATGCCAGTGCAAGTTATTGTCTTTTCCCAGAATGTCTCATCTACTAAAGTGCCTCCCCCATAAAAATTACAAAAAATTATTGGGGTTTTGCTGAATGAATCACATATATTACATAATTATTCTAAATAAAGACTGGGACTTTTTTAAAGTTTAAAAAGTTCTAGTTTAACCTAGAACTTTCTTTTTACAAAAATCCATGAAGTAACTACTATATTATCTCAATTTACAGAAGAGAAGTGAAGATAGTTTCACAATTTCTTTTCAAATCAAGCAGCTGGTGAGTGACAGAGAAAAGATTCAAACCCAGGCAGTCTGTGCTCTTAAACCACTGTATTTTATTTCCCTTCCAACGCCAAGGAAGATGAGTCCAGAGCAAAATTATAAGTTTGGCCTCATTTACTTTCAGGAACTCATCCTCTTTTGCCTGTTCCCTTTTGTCCATTTCAGCCCTTAATATCTTTTATCACTCTCAGGGTTTTGTCTAGAAACAGTCCTATCAGCCTATGCTTATTTTCAAACAGAGAGATATTCCAAACAAAGCATACAATTTTCTGGGTCATGATTTCCCAGGTTTCCTGCCATGTATCAGCTGATGAGTATAATGAAATGGAGCTTTTTTTTTTTTTTTTTGATTAACGATTTCTATCCCCTTATTCCTCCTGTCCTAAGCACTGCGTTGTGAAGATAGAAACGCCACATATGGAATAAACTAGGACTTTTCAGTTATACTGGTCACGTGGGATCAAAGTCATGTCCACTAGATCCTGTCTTGACCACTTCCTTTCATGCTGTGTCACAATGGTGTCCCATTTGATACTAAGCCCTGACCTGGTCAGTCTTATGGCTTGGGTCCTATCCTAGCAGTCTTTTTATTTCTATTGGTTTGCCATCCGAGATAATGGCTCTCCTTTCTGGCTTAGGTCTCTGGTCCTGGCAGAGATGACCAATTTGGCTTGAGGCCTTCAGTCTCCCCGGGAACTAATGCATCGAGGCCTCACGACCTCGTTCCCCTCCTGAGTCAACCAGCTTTCCAAGGTTATGACTAATTAGCTGAGATCACAACTGGTGACTTATCCCTTTTTTTAGGGTGTCTCATTCTACCCACCAAGGGACACCTGTTGAAAGGTTACCAATTTGTCACTTCATTATCTGGATAATCAGAAGCAGCAATGAGTCAATGAAAAGGTCACTGAGATCGAAATCAAAAGAGCTAAATTTGAATTTCCACTTTATTACATCAAGCACCTCAGTTTCAGTCGTCTCATCTATGTAAATGATAATAAAAATTAATTTCCTAATATTTTAAGTCTTCAGTAAGATAATGTGCCTGGAGGTAAGTGTTAATTATTATAAGCTACAAAAATGTCAAATATGTTTTTCTTATTCTCAGCTTCATCCTGTGCTAATAACATTTTCCAAGAACCATCTGAGCTAAAAAAGAGGTTAATTTCAAATCAACCCGCATTTCTTGGTTGCCTGCCTCTAAGCGGGCAGGCATTTGGTGCTGGGTACGAAGGTCAACGAGCACACTGGAAACGCCCAGTTTGTCCAACGCCACAAAGATTGCAAATGACCTGCGTCAAGGTTTGGAACATACCAAACTATGTGTGAAAAGCAGTGAAGATTCATTGGTCATTTGGAGAAGCAAGCCAGGCATGAGTATCCCAAAATAAAAATTAATTAATTAATTCATTAATTTCAAAAACAAAAACCTTTTTAATCTGTGTAAACCAGCTTTAGGAAAAAGTCCCTCTCTCTGCGAAGTCTGAGCTCACTTCGTGAAGATCTGGTTTGTAGGGAGCCCTCTAGAGGTCAGTTGACATTATCGCTTGCATTTTCTGACAGGAGCCCTTGGGTCCTGCTTTAATATTTAATTTCCAGATGTGGATTGCTGAGCCCCAGAGAATGTAGCACTAAACGTCAGCTTTTAAAGAAAGACATTATTGTTATTAGAATTGTGGAAATATTAATGAGTTTGCGGTATTTACATTGATATTATCAGGGGAAAAAAATCCTGAAGCAAAATTTAAAGTATAATTTTTGTATCTTCTGGTACTTTCATCCCTAACTTGCAGCTGTTTTCATTCCTTGTCTAACTAAACCTTTATCCCCCCACTTACTACTTAGGAAAGATATAGTTTTCGTGGACTTTGAAGTCTGCGAGAGAACAGTGTTTGTTAGATGTTTGTGGATGTTCTTGATAGACTCATATATAAATGTTCTTTCACGGTTCAGGAATAATCTTTTCTTAATTTCTTGAGTTCGCATAATACTGAGGCCTTTTGTGCATTTTCTTTAATACCCTATAAATTCCAGTGTTACTGTTTGTGTTTATTGTGCTACAGGTAAAATTTTGCACAAGGAAGTTGGTTGTTTTTTGTTTGTTTGTTTGTTTGTAGTTCTCTCCTCTATCCTGATATATTGATCATGTAACTCATCTGGAAGTTGATCCTGGGCCCTCTTGCAATGCTCTTATTTTGTGCTCTTAAATATCTTTTTGAAAATATATGTATAAGTGAAAATTAATTTTACTCTGAGATAAATCATGTTTTATATATGGTAGAAAGTCAATGGATATTTGTTGGTTGAGTTGACATAATTCTAGTTTCTTAACTGCTCTACTGGTTGCAAACAGCAGAAAAGATAAAAAGGTTTTAGTGATTCCCATATTGACAGGATGGATTGCCAGTGATAACCATAGATTTCCTCTCATCCCGATGGTTTTGAACCTATTTAGTAATCATAGCTATGTTGGGATAAAGGGTGTTTGAACTGGCAATGATAGATAGGCTTGATATCTTTGCCAGTTTCTGCTTTGATTTTTAAATGTCACTTGAACATTTAAAAAGAGAACAAAGGTATTAAGACACTGGGACAGAAATCCAAAGCCAAGCAAAATAGGAAAGAAAGGAGTTTCCCATAGAGTGGAATGGGGTTGGGGGAGATTGAGGTTTGCTATTGATGCTACTCAGAGGAGTAACCAGATCAGAGCTGGTTTTGTCTTGTTATTTTTCTCTGGCAGATTTTTTGTTGTTTTCTTCCTCCCTCCCTCCATTTCTTTCTTTACACCTGTTAGGGAAGGATTTCCATCCCCCGTAAGCCTTGGTGTCCAAGTGGAGAGACTTGTAGTAGACAAAGAGTGTTGATCTCCCTTCTGACTCTCACTGTTTCCCAGGAGAAAAGGAGTGATTTACCTTAATGGAGAACGTGTGAGAAGAAATTGAGAAGGCTGTGCTCAGCACCCCCCAGGGGATGCCTGTGGTTGCTCATCTGCAGCGATGGCCAGGTTGACAAGTGTGTGAAACTATCAGGTGAAGTATAAGCAAGTCATATTCTACCCCAGACTTCCTACTGCACCTTACTCTCAGTGGCCCTTAAATTCAGGATGGAAAAGGAGGTATTATTTATGGCCACTTGAAATCCCAATAATTCCTGTCCTTGCCCTTTTGAGTTGAGGTGGATTTCAAAATCATATACAAAACAAGATAAAATACTAGTAAGTAAGGAAAGAGAAGAAAATAGTAGGAAAAAAGAGAAAACAAGGCAGCTGCTTACCCGTTTGTTCAGTCAACACACATTTACTGATGTTCCAGGGTACCAGGTTCTATTTTTTTCTTTTGTTTATTTATTTATTTTGAGAGAGAGAGAGAGAGAGAGGCAGAGATAGAGCGAGACAGAAAATCCCAAACGGACCCCACACTGACAGCACAGAGCCCAGTGCAGGGCTCAGATCCATGAACTGTGAGATCATGACCTAAGCTTAACCGACTGAGCCATCCAAGCACCCCAGTGCCAGGTTCTGTGTGTAATGACGAGCAAGAAAGGCAGGCTTCCTGCTGCATGAACTTTACAGAGCTCACCAATTTCACACCGTGCCGTCTTTACTTTTTTCTCTGGAGGAAACAAGCACAGTAGGAGCTAATCTTATTAACAGGAAAAAAAAAAAGTGGGAAACCCATCTTCAATTACGTGATGAACAGGAGTGTTTGCCTACCCAAAGGAGTGCCTCCCACCCCAGATTGCTGTGAGATATTATAATTCACCTCTTGGTAACCACAAAGAGAAATGGACATTGTGTTTCTCAGGATCCCTGACTTTTAGCTCCAGTGGTTCAACAAGGAGGACGTATCTAATCCAGACCAGATCATTCAGAGAGCCCTGACCCAGTAGTTTTAGCTATCTGAGGCAGGGAATCCAGGTAATCTCTTGAAAGTGAATGAAACTCAAGAGCTGTCAGCAGCCACGATTCTGGATCGGCAGCAAAGACAGAAAAGTAAATGGGAGAAAATAATTTGCTTTGTTCCAGTTGGGCCCATTACTACGTCCACAGCTTGACAGCTGAACACCTCTCAAGCATGTCTGCATTCTTCTACTAAGAGGCTGAGGTTTAAAAGAGTCAAACTGCAGTCACAGAAAGGGAGAACATAGTTATACGCAAGCTCTATGCTCGAGTTTCACATGACGTTTTCTACACATCTACCTGCCTTTTCTTTTCTTGTCTTGTGTTAATTTAAGATGTGATTTCCATTTATGTATTCCTCAGCTATTCATCCTGGACCCTCTCAAAAAGTTACCAACTGATGCAAGGCAGTAATTTAACTTTTCAGAACACATCAAGGGCTTAGAATTTCATCTCGCTGTGTCCCATTTCTGACTGTCGTTAATGTTTTGATTCTGAATGATCCCTCCTTACCCCCCAACAATCTTCAGCATTTGGCATAGTACGTATTTCTTTCTGGTGTAATTTAAACCTCACTGGAGCCCAGAGATGAAATGTGGTCAATGGATCCCACAACTTGGAAGGAGAAAAAAGATGTTTATATCAGATACGACGTTATCATTCACCCTGTTGGTGCCACTGTAGATAAAACAACATTCGTTTTTAAAATTTTTTTGAGAGAAAGAGAGCTTGAGAGTGAGAATGGGGAAGAGAGAGAGAATCCCAAGCAGGTTCCACAATGTCGGCACAGAGCCTGACACGGGGCTTGAACTCACAAACCGTGAGATCATGACCTGAGCTGAAATCAAGAGTCGGAGGCTTAACTGACTGGCCAGGCACCTGAAAACAACATTCTTGATAAGAGAATGAAGCAGGCTGTGAAATCCAGGTTCTTCTCCCACTCTGGAATGCTACATTTCCATGGCAACACAAGGACTACTTCACAATGACTATCTAAAGTGCTGATGGTGGCTTCTGAATGTTTTCATTGTAAACCTTCTAGGGTTATTAGGAGACCGAGTAACTTTTGTCATGTCTATGATTACAGAAACTGAAACTAAGCTCAACAGAGAATAGATACCTTCCTTAGATTGAAAGCAAACAACAGAAAGGAAAAAACAGATTCTGAACCCAGAGGAAGTGGTGAGGTCTAGGGCACAGCTCTGGCAGAACATCTAGGATGCCCAAAAGCTCTCAATAGGTAGCAGTATGAGAACGTTCAAATACAAAGCAGTCAGCATTTTACAATGCTCATTTTTACAATTGACGATTTTACAATTCCTCAATAGTGATGATCAGATGCCTTGGCAATTCAACAAAATTACAGGGATTTACTACAAACGTACATTCTTTTGTCAGTGGTAGCTCTCTTGCTCAAAAACCCTCATGAAATTTTGATCAACTGCAGTGGAATGTAGGAGGCGATTAGCTGTTTAAATGCATAGATTTTGTGGGAGTAGTACAAAGACAGTCTACATAACCCTAGACAATCTTATTCTCAGAAGAATGTGCTTGTCCTAAGGACTCATTGATTGTCCTTGACCAATTTTGATCAAGTCAATCAGAATACAGTTACTGAAAATGACCTATTCTATGAGCCACCAATACCGTGCTCATTCCAAGACTGTGTCACTGAAGGTGACTCAAAGTCCCCACTTCAGTCACTTCATGAAAGGAGATACATTCTCACAAAGCCCAACAGGCCCAATGTTTCAGAATCTGTTCACATAATTACAAATTGTTGGATATCCCTGAGACTGTTGTACCCATCTCCCAAATTCCTGGGCTACGTCACCTTCTTGGCAGCCATATTTTGCTTATGGTCCAATGAGGTTTTCTGGAAGCTCAACCTTAAAGATGAAGCAGATGCTAAATGACTGAATCATCCTGAGAGTTGGAGTCTAAACATCGGGCATAATTCATGTCCGTCAGACCTACGAGTTCTTTCTGAAATCAGGTTTCCAGTGATTTCAGGGTGAGCAATGGGAATCGGGTAGAGCCTCAAGTCTCCTTGTACTCAATCCGCATGTTCAGCTTGCTCCTGATTGCCTGTATTTCCTCAAGAAAAGCATCCAAGTTGAATATATTCTCCTTTTAGCTCTTCAAGTTGGTGAATCCATATCTCTACCATAACAATGTAAATATGCAATAGAGGGTTTGAAGACTTGGGTTCTTCAAAGTCATCTGAATCCCTCAACTCTTTAATCTGAAAGAGCAGTTCAATAAACCTCTTCCAACGTTCCTCCTGACGTAGTCATCCATCTACACGAAACAAACAAAATTGTTTCCACTTCTTTCCCAGTGAATAGTCCCAAGCATGCATAAAATCCAGTCTCAATCACTCCCTCCGTTAAAACCTGCAGTGGAGTAGACTTACAATATTTAGAGCCCTAACTGTCTTGACGTTTGGTATAATAGGGACCAAGTCCAATAGGTCTGGGATCCACATTCACCTAACAAATCTTCTCTTTCTCCGTGGATTCCCCTGTAACAACTAGGCTTAGCTTGTTATTCCTCAGTCCCCAAAGCTCCGATTCCTTGGAGGAAGATGAGTTCACATATTCTAGATCAGTAGGTAACTATGTATGTTTTGTAGCATCCTCAAGACGAATGCCCTTGGCCTCATGGTGACCATCCCTCCGGGGTGATCAGATAACTGAATAGGGAAGAACTAATTATTGACACTGCAATTCCCAGAAGTCAGTTTGGCCCACAGTATACAAGACATTGAGAATGGCTCCTTTATGAGGGGCCCTAAGGGCTACAATGAAGCCAGACGTCATTCGCAAGTGGC
The DNA here is from genome assembly GCF_023721935.1 of Panthera uncia. Classification (NCBI taxonomy): domain Eukaryota; kingdom Metazoa; phylum Chordata; class Mammalia; order Carnivora; family Felidae; genus Panthera; species Panthera uncia. The sequence continues at coordinate 9,902,193 of NC_064811.1, read as the reverse complement.
CTCTCAAAGGGCCCCTCCTTGTTTCGGTAGCGTCCTATCTTCATCAACACTTGCAAGCCCGGATCTCTGGCCTGTGTTTCGAGTTGAGATACCTGTTATCTCTGGCCTGCGTTCATGTTAGGTAATTCACATGTCACCTGATTCCCCATCCTCCACTCCCTACCTGTTTTTGGTCACTGAATGTAGGTTGTTCTTGGCGAATTGCTTCAAATGCCCTTGTGACTGAAACAAGCTGTACCCCATTTGGAACTTTGTTGTTCCCACATGCACACGGCTGGTCAGTGGCCCGTTCTTCCACCCAGAAGAAGCTGTGATTGTCACAGTCGCATCACGGAGAAGAGAATGAGCTGGAGGGAAAAAATACGTGAGATCCAGGCTCGGTTCGTTGCTTGCTATGGAAACTCAGTTTTGTTGTTTCTTTGCTTGTTTATTAGCTTCTATTTTACTACTCTCTGAAGGGTCACATTGAAATAAACACTCTGAAGTGATATTCACTTTTTCCATCTGATATTAAGCGAAAATAGATTGTCTTCTTTTATCTAAACTAATACAACATGTTAAACGAGATGAGGAGATGGGCAACGAGGCTTTGGAGTGAGACAGGCCTTGCCCAAATGGGCCCTCATCCCTTCTCCTATTCTTCTGAAGCCATGAACACTTGAGAAAGTTTCTAGGCCCCCCGTGTCCATTTTCTCAGCTGTAAAATGGGGATAAAAAAAATCTTACTTATGAGCATTAATGGTGAAACGACGTACAGAACCTCAAGCCTGAAATAATTTTGTCCACAGATACCCACCACATTCCTTGTGTAACCATTGACCAGGCTCTCTATTCTCTAAAAGTTTATTTAAATTGTCTCATTTAATGCTCAGGGGTTCTATTTTTATCTGCATTTAATAGATGAAGAGACTGATGTTCAGGGAGGTTGAGCTTCCCAAGATCATGAAGCCAGTAAGGGAGGAGGTTGGTCTTTGAAACGAGATCCCTTGGTTTCATTTGTTATGCTCTAAAGATGACTCTTCAGAACAGAAGGATTGGACATCCGGAAGACTTCTGTTTTAGGTGGGACACCTGAAAATGGCAGATCACTGACAAGAATTGTGTTTGAAAACCAGCGCTCAGATTATTGTGCTTTAGAGTGGACTGAGAAAGGAGTTGAAAAACGAATGGTACGATCCCTGATTCCTCAGAATAATCTTTGATATTCAGTAGACTTGAGGTTATGTGCAATTTCATGCAATTGTAGAGCAGTTATTGAGTGTGTACTTGGTACCAGAGAGTATAAGGTGCTAAGGATACAAACAGGAATAACTGTGGTCCCAACCCTCACTCTCACTGGCCCCACTCTCTGAAACACATCCTTTATCATGGCCTTTCAGTGAAGCCCATCAGTATTAGTTAGAATGATAGGGTGGGAAGAAATTCATTTGTATCTGGGTCTGGCAGAAGATCGACCAGTGAAACCTGATATTGAAAACCCTAAGCCTTGGTTCTTAGTTATAAAATCTAGACAACTTCCATACGGGGAAGCAGTGATCATCACATCTATGAACTGGGCTGTTAGGAACTGAAGTGTGTTCTCCAAAAAAAAGATATGTTGAAGGCCTAACACTCAGTACCTCTAAGGTAACCTTCTTGGAAAATAGGGTCTTTCACAGATATCATATATTTTCACTCATATGTGGAATTTGAGAAACTTAACAGAAGACCATGGGGGAAGGGAAAGAAAAAAAAATAGTTACAAACAGAGAGGGAGGCAAACCATTAGAGACTCTTAAATACAGAGAAAAAACTGAGGGTTGATGGAGGTGGGGGAGTGAGGGGACGGGGAAAATGGGTGATGGGCATTGAGGAGGACACATGTTGGGATGAGCACTGGGTGTTGTATGTAAGTGATGAATCATGGGAATCTATCCCCAAAGCCACTACGCTGGATGTTAGCTAACTTGACAATAAACTGTATATTAAAAAAAAGAAAATAGGGTCTTTCAGATTTAAGCAAGTTGATAAGGTCATTAGAGTGAGCCTTAATCAAATATGACTGGTGACCTTATACAAGGAGGGAAATTCAGGCAGGGACATATAGGGAAAACACCACGTGAAGACATGGGACACACAGAGGGAAGCCAGCCACGTGACGATGGAGGGAGTCATTGGAGCGATACGTCTACGAAGCACAGCAGGTGAAGGCGAGGAGAGAGGCTGGAACAGATTATCCCTCACAGCCTCCAGAAGGCTCCAACCTCACCAACGTCTCGACTGGAGACTGCGAGGTGACACAAGCATGAGACGGTGCTTCTGTTTTGTAAGCCATCAGGTTTGCGGTTTTGCTACAGCAGCCCGAGGAAAGAAACGCATCTGCCAAGTGACAAAGTTGGGGAATAATTCTCTAGGGAGTCTAACATTCCATGAGCAGGCAGAGAGCACCCACGTCAAGTAACAGAAGCCAAGTCCTAGTACACTGAAGTCCAGGATTTAGTGGGGATATTAGATTCTGCGCCACCACCATCCTTCCATATAATTCATCGCTTACCAGAGGAACGCAGCCCTCACACCCACTAGCCCAGGGATCCCGGCTTTGTCAATATGCACAGATGTCTGTACTCACTGACTCTTTCTCAGAGTTTTCTTTTTACCTTTATAACTATCACTTTAAATCCAGCTGCACTCTCAACCAAACTTTGTCTATTTCATACTATCCCTCATCACTTTCACTTGATCACAAATGGGCTACTGCTGTAGTGAAAAATTCATTTTATTCTTTTCTCTTTGTCCTTCCTTTTTTAAAATTACCTTTTTAAAGCTTATTTATTTATTTTGAGAGAGAGAAAATGAGAGCATGAGTGAGGGGCAGAGAGAGAGAGAGAGAGAGAGAGAATCCCAAGCAGGCTCTGCGAGGTCAGCATGGAGCCTGTCTTGGGGTTCGAGCTCACAAACTGTGAGATCAGGACTTGAGCCAAAATCAATCGTTGAACACTTAACCGACTGAGACACCCAGGTGCCCCTCTATTCATCCTTCCAAATGTCATGTCCAGGGTCCCACCAACTCTCATATTCCACTCCCTCCTAAAAATGCCTCTTTCAATACTTTCTAGACACAGGGAAGCCAACCTTTGGCTTTCTTTGATATCTAATGTGTTTTAAACAATCCCTGGATATTTCTGTCCTTGCTGAGGAAAGAAACTAAAAGAAAGGGGAAAAGGAAGCTTCTTCACATATTAGGTATGGACTGAGCTTTGATGAGCCCAAGACTCCTTAATGAGAACAACAGTAGAACTCAGACAGCCTGGCTTTGAATCCCTGCTCTGCACTGACGAGCTCAGTATCCTTGGATGGATTACGTAACTTCCACACGTCCTGACTGCCTGTAAGATGGGGTCAAGGTATTGTTGAAATTAAAAACAAAACAAAACAAAACAAACAAACAAAAAAACACAGTTGTGAAGATAAATGAATTAATAATGCACATGTACCTTATGCCTGATACTTAATAAATACTTAATAAGGACCCAGAAAACATTAGCTCTTCTTATTCGTTGCCTCTATTTGGGGTAAATATTTCATTTTTACAATGATGCATTCACAGATTTGTGTCTATTTGTTGTTTAAACTGAGACCTTTGCATAAAGACTTATTTTTATGCGATCTCTTAATAAGAAATTGAAGTGGTGAAATTGAAGTATAAATGTAATGAAAAATAAAATAAATCACATCAAATCAATGCCAGTAAATCTTGGTGGAGTGCTTCTTTAAAAAACCTGGCTTATGGCAATTGATCCTACACCTGCATTTTATGAAGCATATTTCATTTTTTAAGTATTCAATTACACGGAATAGGTGTGCTAGTATAGGCTGATAGCTGTGTCATGACTAGAGATCGCAGTAAATCTACATTTAAGAAAGCGTTCAAAGTGACTGTCGAAGCATTTCCTTCTTGACTGGGATTTTGCATCTCAGGAAGAAAGGGAATAAAAACTCTGAGGAGTATATTGGAGGGCAGCTGTATTCATTGGCATGAAATATAGGATATAAGAATGCCAAAAAGAAAAGCAGTCCAATATGCCAAGGTAATTCCAGTTGTGGTCACTATTCAAACTCAACATATATTATGGATATAAATTTGTTGAACGAGTAGCTGTCTTCTACTCAGATGAAGAAAGCATAAATGGGAGAAATAAGCTCTCAAGAAGATAATTCTTAGTCTTATTTGAATATATTAAGCCCAGACAGGTTTTACTTGTTTGTTGTTGAGGTTTCTGGGTTTTTTCTCCTTTATTTTCTTTCTTTGAAGGGGGGCCTTATTGCATATGATTTAGCACTTAAATGACTTAAACTGATTGATGATTGGATGAGTGGATGGCTAAATGGACGATCGGATGGGATCTGGGTAGGTGGTGGACAGACGTATTGATAAAAGTCTGATTGCTCCAAATACTCTTAAAGGCAATCACCAGATGCCCAGCACATAGTAGGCACTCCATAAAATATTTTGACTGACTCAGTCTTAGAGGTCCTTTTATCTTCCCAGACGCATAGCCAATTCTGCACCAAATAGGCAAAGTTGGCTGCTTGTTGAGTAGGGTCTGGCATAGATCTGTCTTCTGTGAAGACAGGATGACAGGAGCCAGTGTCAGTGTGGACAGCTTCTGCTCATCAAGGTCAACTCCCAAGAAGAATTGAAAAGAAGGAGACAGAAGTACCAAAAGAAAGAGGAAGTTCTCCCTTTATGCCAAAGACACGTTAAAGGAGTTAAGACGAATATGGGATTTGAAATGAGAAGACATGAGCTGAGTGTCCATGTCTATCACCTGTGATGTTAGGTGACCTTAGCTGTGATGTCTGTGACCTTAGCTACCCTGCGTCTCATCTTTCTTGCTCGGAAACTGGGCAACATGCCCCCTCAGAAGGTTTTCATCAGGATTTAATAAAAAAAAAATGCTTGTGCGTTAAACCTTAAAATCCTCCACAGATTGACTCAGCATCCATATCGGATGCAGTAGGGAAGGTCAACTTTGTAAACTGTAAAAGGATGAGAGGTGAGACCTTCCACAGATAGCTGAGGTCTAGAGACAATGGTCCTGCTGAACAAATCTTCCGATCTTTTGTTCTTGAAGCAGTTTGTATAAAGTAAAATTCAGCAGCAAAGCTTGAGAGCACAAGTCAGAACAAAGGTATATTTCAACATATCTAACGTCTTGCGAAGTCATTCGTACAATCCAAAATTGTATTTTCAGGAGGTAAAGGGGGAGGTGATTTTTTTTTTTTCCTAGAACAACAACAACAGCAACAACAACAACACTACAACCACAGTCTGGACTGTGCCTGCAATCTCAGATGCTGTGTAAGACATAAATACATTATAAAACATGAGCTTGCCTCCCCTCAGTGCAGCTTTATTGCATATTTATGCCTGTGGCTTCAGTGTGTTTCTGAGACAGGAGATACGCTAGTTTGCTGTTTGGACTGGCTCCATTGCCCCTCACCTGTGCTGTGCTTAATCTGGCAGCCCCCTTCTGAGCCCAGAAAGCATCTTTTTTTTTTTTTTTTTTTTTTTTTTTTTTTCTGAGCCAGGAGACTGGGGAGTCTGCATAAATCCAAAGACTCCACATCAGGCATCGGCAGGATGAACGTGCTGAGCTCTGAGGCCTTTTCAGAGCTTGCAAGATCAAAAACAGGAGGACAGCATTGCAGGTGCCTAACGTCACAAAAGACAGTCGCCAAATCACACGTGCTAATCAGAATGCCTGAAGGGTGGCAGAATGCGGACAGCAATTTCTCTTCTGCCGATCTCCACTCGACTTTTCTTGGGAACCAACAGGGAGATGTTGGATCTGACTATTAATGAATCAGGACACACTTTATTGGTCTTAAAGCACATTTGTCATGGCAATTTACATGAGTTAGCACCATGTTTCCAAAGCTTGCTACAGAATCTAGCAAGTATTCATTTTAATGAGCTAACACACCCAGAATGACTTCTACTTTTTTATGGTATTTATTACATATTGTCATAAACACTATTAAATTAAATTATGGGACCATTTGCAAGCTGAAAAAAAATAAATTGTTCGTCATTAAAGCAAGAAAGAATCTTAAGAGACACCCACTCGACCAGTTCTCATTCCATTGGATACAGAAGAAATTGTGGCAGTATTCTTTGCCTCATCCTAGCTAAACGAAAAATCCAGAGGTTAGCACCTCGGCCACGGTACTAGAAGTCTGGGGGAAGAAGGAGGGCGGAGCCCAAAGGGAAAACCAACTTTGATAAACTTGTCACCACATTATTAACCCTCTGGAGCTAGGAAGGAGAAGCAAAGTCATGGGCAGAATTGAGGATAATGCACCAGCACAAAAGGATTCTGCACAAAGAATGGGTGGAAGGCTTTGGATCACTTGAGCAGGTGAAACACAGCACTAGGCACAATTTATACTAGATTGAACCCTTGGATATGTGGCAGGAGGCCTCAGATGTGGACTTTAGCTTTATGTAATAATCATCAATAATACCTTGGCGTCTCAATATACGGGAGTGGGTTTATAAGCCCTTCTTTGATGTGAGGTGTTCTCTCTCTAGGACTTTCTGGAATGCTGATATTTGCCCTCCTCCAGATTTGCCCTGATCTCCCATACTCTGAGCTCCTTCCTGAGGATGCTGCCTCTCTCAACATTAGTATCGACGGTGCTTTAAGAACATGGACTCTTGGTTCAAATCACAGACCTACACTTACTAGTTATCTTCCTTGGGAGACTTCCTCAGCCTTTCCGAAGTGCACAATTATGATATGGGAATAGCGATAATAAAAATCTTTAGAGTTAGTATAAGGACTGAGTAAAAATATGCCAGGTCCTTAAAACAGTGCCTGGTACCTAATGAATGCTCTCTAATACTGATCATTTTTCATGATGAATCTTCCCTTCCCTTCCCCTCCTCTAGTTGTCTGGGGTTAGCCTTCTGAGGGAAGGCAAGAATAACAGGCTGCGATTTTTTTTTAAGTTAATATAATTTCCAGATGAATACCGATGGGTTTTCTTTTTTAATATGTGGCATTTTGAAAAAAGGGATAATGAGGCACATTGGTATAAATAGGTAGAATCCTTTTTAATGCAGGCGGATACAGGTATGCTAGAGACAAATTATATGAACAACACTGTCATCATTAATGTGATTTTTCAAACTGTGATCAGACTGGCTACTCAGAGTAAAGTCCAGAAAAAAAGAAAAATACAGTTACTTATGGATTTACACACTCATCGCATTCCTGGGAATCCAAAGTATACCAAAAGGGAACACAAAATCCCTTGGGATTTTATGGAAAACAAGCATATATCCTGGGTCCACACAATGACAATACGTTTTTTTGTTTTGTTTTGTTTTGTTTTGTTTTGTTTTACTTACATGAATGGCAGAATGGACATCCAAATCATGCAGAACTTAGAATGATTCTTTATTATGTGGGCGGAGCCATTTAGTGCGTTGCAGGATGTCTCGCCTTCCTGGGTCTTGCCTTCTAAATACCAGTAGCTCTCTTCCCTCACTCATCATGAAATTCAAAAATATCCTCACACAGTTTCAAAATGCCTCACAGGGTAAACCATTGACCTGGTGAGTGACCAGACCGGGAGGCAGTTTATTGGTGGAGTGAAAGCCACAAGCATTTTTTCCAGGGAATTCAGACCAATCATTAAGGGACCAGGGACAAAACCCAGAGCAATACAGTTAATGACAGGAAAGCATGAGAAGCAGGCCACAAGGACGGGGAACGGGCAGAAGGAGGACCATGACTATGGGCACAAGAGGAGCGTGAAAGAAAAGAGAAAATACAGTTTCCTGAAGAAGAGAACCCTCAACAGGGTTGGACGGAGTAGGCGAATTCGGCAAAATGGGGGGCTGACGTAAGTCAAGTGAATTTGAAAATTAAGGGGTCATTTCTGAATTACCTCCAAAGCCATCAGGGCTGCCTTTGTGGGTAGAGACTCTATTGCAGCCAACTTAAAACTGGACACCGAGAACCGGGGTCAGTAATGTCGCCAACTCTTTCTGATAGCCTCAATGAGAGGGGAGCAAGATGGGGAATAACGACCGACGTGGCCCGTGGATGGAAGCACCTGGGTTTTAACTCACACCCCTCCACATTTCCTTCCAGAATACTGTACTTTTCCATGTTTGTACAAAATGTACAGGCCAAGAAAACCCAGAGGATCCACTTGGGTTTGTTTGTTTTTAAAACTAATGGTATTTTTTATTTTATTTGTTTGTTTATGTAGTTATTTTGAGAGAGAGAGAGAGAGAGAGAGAGAGAGAGAATGAGCAGTGGAGGGTCAGAGAGAGGGAGAGGATCCCAAGCAGGCTCTGTGCTGCCAACACAGAGCCTGACACTGGGCTAGATCTCACGAAGTGTGAGATCATGAGCTGAGCCAAAACCAAGAGTCAGATTCTTTTTTTTTTTTTTTTTTAATGTTTTTATTTATTTTTGAGACCGAGAGAGACAGAGCATGAGCAGAGGAGGGGCAGAGAGAGAGGGAGACACAGAATTTGAAGCGGGCTCCAGGCTCTGGGCTGTCAGCACAGAGTCCGATGTGAGGCTCGAACTCACGGACCCTGAGATCATGACCTGAGCTGAAGTCGGACACCCAACCGACTGAGCCACCCGGGCGTCCCCCTAAGAGTCAGATTCTTAAGCAACTGAGCCACTCAGGCACCGACACTTCAGATTGAAACAAGGGAGACTTTTTCTTGCACACGTTCTGAGGGAAACATCCATCGGCCTTCTCTTGAAATTCCCATCAGCACCTTTAAGCATGTTCTGTGTACAACCACAGATCACGCAAACAGTAGCCCGTTCCTTTCCATTTCTCCACCATTTGCCAATCTGGCACGTTTATTCTTTCTTCCTGGGAGAAAAAAAAGGTCGCTATTGCTGTATCTAAAACCAGTAGGGCTCCCCCAGATAACTGTACCTTCCTTCAAAAATGTCAACAATTTCTGGGCTGTGGATTACCCAGTTACCAAAATTTGTCTTCAGTCTTGCAGCTGAAGCAGTGGAGAAGAGCGTCTTTAGGATTTCGTTTCTAGCGTGGGAAAAGCTTGAGCACGTTTATATCCTGATGAGGGCAAGGTAAGGAAGGAGCGGCTCATAGAAAGAGACAGAAAGTGCTAATTGAGGGAATAAGAACCTTAACAAGGTTCTAGAGGGAAGGTATGCAAAATACTCATCTTAGACAGATGGAGGGACTCTCTCGCAGTTAATAAGAGGACAGAAAAAAGTGTAGTTGTGGCTATGTTAAGTGTGGAATGGAGGGCGAAATGAGACTTTCTAGAAGCTCATAGACAGGCCTGTGTTACTTCAGATACTTCTAACAGATGTCCCAGGTAAATCTGAGTTACACAATGAAGATATATATAATCTGATTTAAGAAAAAAAATACCCAGATTCGGCGGGGGGGGGGGGGGGGGGGGGGGGTGGGTGCCTAGGTGGCTCAGTCTATTAAGCGTCTGACTCTTGATCTCAGCTCAGGTCATGACCTCCCAGTTCGTGAGTTCAAGTCCCTGGGCCGGGCTCTGCACTGACAGTATGGAGCCTGCTTGGGATTCTGTCTCTCCCTCTCTCCGCCCCTTCCCCTCTCTCTCTCTTTCTCTCTCTCAAAATAAATAAGTAAACTTAAAAATATATCCAGATTTGGATAATAATAATAATAATAACATGAGGCAGTGAACAGAATTGTGTGGAGACAACCCTAAACCCTCACTCTGAACTGCTAGGTACACAGGCTGGCTGGGTGAGCAAATGAGGAGTGGTTGCTAGCTTCTCGATGTGGGAGAAGCATTATCTAAGCTAAGAACCCTGTAGGGATGCTGACGTACTGGTCCACGGGCCATGGATCATCTATTGAAAGCCACTGGTGTGTAGCAATTGGCCCCCTTCCCCTAGCATTCCCAGCCAATTTCTGCAAACCAGTGGTTTTCAATAGATGATCCATGGCCCGTGGACCAGTAGCATCGGCATCACCTGGGAACACGTTAGACAAGCCAAGTCTCGCACCCCCATCTCAGACTCCTGAATTAGACACCCTGGGAGTCGGGCAATTTGTATTCTAACAAACACCACGGGTCGCCACTAATGTCTGAGAACCACCGTTGTAAACAGCTGACAGCCCAAGTCTAGATGAAGGGACCAGACCATTGAACATTTCAAAGGCAATTATAAAGATTTTATAGAGATAAGCAGGAGGAGAGCTCTGTGTGATGCCCACACCATGTTTCTAGTAGCCACCCTCCTGGAGCCATTTCAAATGAATCCTCAAATTGAATTAGGAGAGTGGAAGTTTCTGGTTTTCAGCAAATGTAGCACAAATTTGATCAACCACAAGGGCATTCACGAGAGTATTGCAGAGACAATGTTCCAAAGTTCATGCTGATTCAGGCTAACCTGATTATTTACTCCAACATTCAAAGCTCAGACATTTACGACAGTAGGAGAATATGAGATGGACTGAGGCTGGCATCCCAGCTCTGCCCTTGGCAAGCTGTGGGGCCTGGTGCATCTCAACCACTATGAATGGCATTCTCCTCGTAAAGCTCTTACAGTTACTGGGAGAAAAACAGGATAAATATACTACACTTAGCACATGTTTGAGGTGTCCTAACAACTCGGATAACGATACCCTAATAACTCATTGCCGTGTGGTTTTTGTTGAGCATCTTGTGGAGGTTCGTTCCTACTCTGGGTGTTGATGGCAATGGGTGAAGGGGGAGCACAGAGAATGGGTAAGAGAGACAGCATGGGAAAGAAGGACCGCAAAAAGGCTTCCAAGAACATGATGTTTGAGGTCAATCTCGACACATGAGTGAGAGAGAGAAGAAGGATGAGGAAAGGGGCCTCAGAGCGGAGGGCACACGTGGATGAAGGCTGAAGACAGCTCTGCCTTTTCAGGAATGTTCAAGAATTGCGGCTCGGCTGAGGAGTAGGGTTCATGCCCAAATGAGGGATGAGATAAAGCTGCAAAAAAGACAGAGACCCTACCATGGAGACCCTATTTGGCCTACCTGAGAAATGGGCATCTTTGGAGACAATGGGAAGAGATTGATGGGCTTTCAGAGGGGAGTGAGACCTACTGGAAAAACACAACCCCGTGGCACCTGGGTGGCTCGGTCGGCTCAGGTCATGACCTCACGGTTCATGGAATTGAGCCCTGCATCGAGCTCCATGCTGCCAGCACTGAGCTTGCTTGGGGTTCTCTCGCTCTACCTTTCTCTCTTCTCCACCCCCCACTTGCAACTCTCTCTCGCTCTCTCTCCTTCAAAATAAATAAAGACATTAAAAAAAACAAAACCTACCCAGCGATGGGCATTAAGGAGGGCACTTGTTGTGATGAGCACTGGGTGTTGTATGTAAGTGATACTTGGCAACCAAAAAGAATGAAATCTTGCCATTTGCAACGACGTGGATGGAACTGGAGGGTATTATGCTAAGTGAAATTAGTCAGTCAGAGAAAGACAAAAGTCATATGACTTCACTCATATGAGGACTGTAAGAGACAAAACAGATGAGCATAAGGGAAGGGAAACAAAAATAATATAAAAACAGGGAGGGGGACAAAACAGAAGAGATTCATAAATGTGGAGAACAAATTGAGGGTTACTAGAGGGGTTGTGGGATGAGGGATGGGCTAAATGGGTCAGGGGCATTAAGGAATCTACTCCTGAAATCATTGTTTCACTATATGCTAACTAATTTGGATGTAAATTTTAAAAAATAAAATGTAAATAAATAAATAAATAAATTCGTCTCCTGAAATCAATGTTACATCATATGTTAACAAACTTGAATCAAAATTTTGAAAAATAGTAGAGCAAAGAGGGGCACCTGGCTGGCTTCATTGGTGGAGCATGCAACTCTTCATTTCAGGGTCATGAGTTCGAGTCCTATGCCGGGTATAGAGATGACTTCAAAAAAAAAAAAAAAAAAACTTAAAAAAGTAGAGCAACGAGTCTCAATTTCACTAGGAAATAAAAAAAAAAGGAAAAGGAATCAAATATCAAGTACTATTTTATACCCACTTTTGAAAACAAGACAGCAGACCCAAAATGGAGTGGCTTATGCTAATCCTCACATCACCAAACTTAATTAGTTTCAGCTCTCCCAAGAATGGAATCTTAAACCAGTCAGGAATTGCTTGATCACCACTAGTTAGCTAACTGCCTGGTAGACCACTGCCATCCTCCACAGGAAAGTAACCTTGCAATAACCAATCCGCTTTTTTGTCTAGTATAACTTCCTTGTTCCCACTCCCTTCTACCCAGAAAAGTATTTCGCTTTGTACAGTTTCCTGGAGCTCCTTTCTATCTGCTAGACTGGATGCTGCCTGATGCATGAGTTGTTGTACAAAGTCAGTAAGATCTTTAAAATTTAATAATAATAATAATAATAAACCTACCCAAACTACAGGGAGGAGAATGTATTGAATTGGAAAATAATTTGGAGTCAAGGGATTTGTTCGGAGCTTATGACCATAAATCAGGAGAACACAGATGAGGGCTTGGATGAGGCCATTCAAGGAGAGAGAGAGCTCACTCTATGAGATTGCAGTAAAAAAAAAAAAAAAAAAAAAAAAAAAATGTGTTTATAGTGATAATGGGATCCTCGTGGCCAATACTTTCCATGTTAAGAAAAAAGGATACATGGAGCAGACCCTTTGAGCACATCTTAATGTGACCAGGGGTGTGCCAGGAGTCTGAGACCTCGTAGCATCACAGGGAGAATGTCACGATGTGTGGGACCCTGCTGGAGGGCGTTGAGGAATACAGTATAAATGCTGGAGGGTGTGGGTGCTTTACATAGTAAAGCAAGGTCTTGAGGAAACCTCTCCTGACTCCAAACCCAAAACCCCCAAATCACTCTACGAGGATATTCAGAAGAGTTAAGATACATTACCTTCACAGGTGTGATCATGAGAAAATCACTCCCTCTTTCTGGCCCTAGTTTTCTTCTCTATATAAATGATGAGATTGGAATTGATGATATCAGGAAATGACCCAAGGCCATGATCCTCCAATGGAAGCTTATGCCTGCAACCTGGCATACTGAAAGTTGTTGGATAAACAAGGTGCCTCTTCCCAGAAAAGCCTTTTTTCCTGATCATAAATAATTCAAAAACATTACCCTTCTGTTAAAATAAACAAGACATGATTTACCATAAACTGCACATAGGCATAGATTTTTAAGATAAAACACAAAGCTTCCAAAGCACATCTGGCTTGCAGTGCATGATTGGTAGACTTCTGAGATGGTTCTCGATGATCCCCACCTCCTGGTGTTTACATCTTGTGTAATCCCCTCCTAGACCTCATGACTTTCCCTTAAAGAATAGAATGCAGCAGAGGCAATAAATAAAAATTTCTGAGGTTAGAGGATAAGACACTGTGACTTTCCTTCTCTCTCTCCTCACATAATCACCCCGGTGAAGCCTGTTGCCATGGTCAGCTGCCGTCCAGAGATGTGCACTTGGCAAGCAGCAGCCAGCAGGGAGCTGAAGCGCTCAGTCATACCAGCCACAAGGGATGGAGGAATGAGGGGCAGAGGGAAAGGCGAATGAGTCTGGAAGCACAGTGGAGTCTGGACGTGATTGAAACCCTAACTGACCCCTTAATTACGAGAGATCGGATGACCCCAGCTGAGACGAACCTAGATTTCAGGCCCACAGAAACGATGAGATGATAAAAGTTTGTTGTTGACATAATTTGTAATGCAGCAAAGAGTAACTAATGCACAAAATATGGCTTTGGGCTGTAACCGGAAATACCTGCCAAAGGAGTCTCTCTCTTACCTCTCTGCCTTTAGCAGTAATTGGTGGAAATATCTCTGAAACATCCTCAGAAAGAACAACAACCTTTAATGAGGTGAAAGCCCGTGGAAGGCTCTTCCACTATAAGAGTAAACCTTCATGGAAACCCACTTGGCAATAAATTTCATATATTGAAAAAAAAAAAAAAAAAAGAGTAAACCTTCAGACTTCAGCTCTCTAGGACGTAAAGATCTCCGGGTCAGAGGAATGGAAAGGAAGCTCAACTATTTGCCCAAGTCTTCCTGGCTGGTTAATGCTGAGCTGGAATGAACTCCAGGTCTTTCAATACCCAGGTAGTGTTCTACTAAATGACTCTGAGCTCCAAAATATGTAAATCTATTTGCATATGCATTATTACAAGAAGTATTAATATTTTATATGGTATATACATATAATCATAGTCATTATCCTTACCGGGTCCACAAAATTGTTTTCTAAACCTTTGCTGGCTTACTTGTTAGTTCAAGGCATCTGCAGGCAAGGTTGTTCCATTTTCTTTTTTTTTCTTTTTTTTTTCCTGTTTGTATTCAGTGACTCCTAAAGGACACTATCAAGAATCTTTGGACAATGATCCCAGAATGTCGAATTGAAAACATTTCCCAAAGCCCCAAGACATATTTCAACACTCACCTCCAGATACCATTGTTGCATGGCTGCCCAAGATAAGGCTGGCCCTATTTTATAATTCAACTTCACTCCAGGGCAGAGGGAGTGAGGCAGAGCATCATAAACCCAGCCAATGGAATGTGTTAATAAAAACCCTTGTTCTTCTTCCACCCTAAGGACAAGCTGCAGAGAAATGATACAGTAAATGTGGATAGACAGTCCCGGCTTTTAGAGAACAGTGAGCTGGAAAAGCTCATGCGTCCCTCGCCGTGGCTATAATTGCCATGGATGCCCAGAGAGCAGGGGCGTAGAGCTTCCACTGTTTTTGTTGCTCCCACGCTTCTTGCTGCGTTGCTGTTTTTGTTGTTGTTCCTTTATTGTCCCTGTGCCCTTGGCGTGGTGTCCTTCAACCAGGTTGGAAGTCTCTCAATAATGGGGAGCCCAGTGCTCTCTACTCGCGGGTTGCATGCGTCAGGATGATCCCGATTATGCGGCAGTAACAAACACTCCCCAGATCCCAACAGGTGAAAACAACGAAAATGTATCTCTTGTTCACATTAAATTCCCACCACGGATTAGCTGGAGATGGCTCTGGCTTGTTCTCCCTCCAGAGCCCAGGCTGTCAAAGGAGCCTTTTCTAAACCGTTGAGGATTACCGGTGGCAGAGGGAAAGGCGACGTGGCAATTTTGAACTGCTGCTAAAGTGTTTTCCCGGAAGTGAAACACTAACATTTCATTGGCCGGAGCAAGCCACACAGCCATTCCTGACTGCCAGGGGAGACAGAAGTGCAATCGTAGCTCATGCTCAGGAGGAAGAGAGCTACGACGCTTACAGCAGTCTGAGTGAACATCAGACACACTCTCAAGGTACGGTTATATTAGAGGCTAATGAGTGGGAAAGTATATGACATGACACGTCAACACAAAAAACTGCAGATTTTATACCAAGGCTTGGTAGCCTGCACATTCCCATTCTTTTTGATCGAATGAGAGTCTCTCCAGTCTCAACCACACTTAGCGGCGAGAATGCAAGCAAAGCAGAAAGGTTTCAGTTCATGGGTGATCTCTTCTGTCCTCTCAGCCCAGCCTCTTATCCCACCTCCATCAAGACCTAGGTTTCATCAAGTGTCCTCTGCCTTCTGTGTCTCTAGATACATCCCATATGCGGGTTCACTCCTTCTCTCCATGTTTTTTTATTTGTGTGTGTGTGTGTGTGTGTGTGTGTGAGAGAGAGAGAGAGAGAGAGAGAGAGAGAGAGAATGCACATAAGCAGGGGAGGGACAGAGGGGAGAAAGGATCCCAAGTAGGCTGTGTGCTATCAACACAAAGCCCGACATCGGGCTTGATCTCATGAACCATGAGGTCATAACCTGAGCTAAAATCAAGAGTTGGACACTTAACTGACTGAGTCACCTAGGCACCCCTCTTCTCTCCATCTTTTCACAACCAAGAATCTCAAGAGTGGTCAGTGTCCGCTCCCCCCCCCCCACCCCTAACCTCACCTTCATCAGATATATAGGTTCTGCCCACACTCAAAGAGAAGGAGGCTCACAAGGGCAAGGGTCACTGGGATCATCTTACAATCCTGTCCGCCCCTGCTAACAAGGAGCCAAAGATCAAGGAAGGCCAACTACAGGTGGGAACCATTTCTTACTTGCTTAACACTTCTAATCCTGTAGGCTAATGTCTGTCAAATGAAAAAATGGGTGAATCACAGAGGCCACTGGATCATCTTCTACACACCTGTCACTATGGCTAACTGGTACTACCATCATGGATGAATTGATTATCCGAAGCAGCCCCAAAGCTGAAGAGTGTCCTCAGAATGGTGTCTTTCTTTGTCCTCAGAATAGCGTCATGCATGGCCAACAAAAGCCGCCCCAGGTAAACCAGGTGGCCCAGGTTCAAGTCTCCCCTTCTCCTTTTACTGCGTTGCCATTTTACTCATGCCTCAGCCAAGCTAAGCCTCCTTCTGTAAAGAGAACAATAATAGTGCCTCACAAGGTTTTCACAAGGATTAACCAACATATGTAAAGCACACACCTAGGCACACACCAAGTCTTCAGCCAGTGTCGATTATTGTTGTTGTCATTGCCTTCACCTGATCCTTTATGCCATGGACATCTTTCTCTCTACTTTCCCATTTCCCTCTCTCTAGTGTTCTCCTTTCAGAGAAGCAGCCAGAAGGCTGTTTCCTTTGCCAAAGTACTGACAACAGCAACACAGAAAACACCCTTAACTGATAATACCCTCCTCCCAAGAGGTGATAGCATTATCGTTCCCTCCCTGCCACCTCTTGCCTGGGCCTGGACAATGGCTGGAGGGCAGGAAGTTGAGAGTTTAAAACAAGGGGTCTGAGTATCCTTTTTTTTTTTTCTCCCTCTGTTTGAATACAGTGATGTGGATGGAAGAGTCCTAAAGACAGGCTAAAGGTCTAGCAAAGCAAAACACAGATGGCTTATTAGAAATGGCTTTTCCATTAACCATCTGCGTGACCTTGGGCACGTTGCATTTCACCACCGCAAACCTGTGTGCCCTCCTTGCAAAAAGAGTAGCTTGGCCCGGGAGATCTGATTTCCCTCGCTGACATTCTGACATTTCTGATCCGAGTACAGCACTGCAATCAGCCAGAGCCTCCTGTGCAGGAACCAAGGACACACAGTGCTGACGGCTGAAGCAGACTCAGCTCGTTCACTTGACTGGCCTGGGGCTGCCAGCAGAGGAATATGGAGCCTCCGGGAGATAAGGCTGAACATCAAGGGACAGAAAGGCTGCAGAAATGGAAACTCACATCAATACTCTGTAGGTCTGTATATTACATTGAATTTTATAAAGTGTTTCCGGGTTCGTTGTCAATGTGGATTTCAGAAACAATATCATGGGTAGGCAGGGCGGTTATTTTTATCTACGTTTGTGAAAGGGCTGTTAGGTTCAGGCTCTGCCCCAAATGAGAAAGCAAGGTCTACAACCAGATATGGCATGGTAAACGAATTAAAACGATTTCAGGTCTACAGATTTATGTCTGTTGTCCTTCTGACCTTGGAACACGGTCATTAACAGATTCTCCGCTCTGAACTTTACACTCTCCTGACACATAAAAAAGGAGTAACAATGATAACGATGATTCAAATGTCAGAGAATGGTTTGCGGGGCCCACGGCGGAGCATGTATATGACTTCACTTAATAAACCACGAAAGGTGTTTTTGGTTGGTTGTGTTGAGTTGTTCTGGCACCTGAGCTGAGGTACTACTCACTCACCCACGCATAATCACTGACAAACAGGCAACATATTCTCCATAACCCTTGGAGCAGCTGCACATTCCGAGGCTGTCTCTCCATCTAGGACTTTCTGGGTGTCACAGCACCTGCTTTGCACGCCCGTGTCACTCTTCGTCCCAAACCTGTGTCCATTTCTTAAAAGCTGTCACAACCTTCTACCTCATCAAGGACCCTTCTGGGATTACACTCTCCTAACTCAGCCACTGACCCCTGCTCTGAGCTCAGAAATGGCTGGCCCTTCCTCAGTCTGGCTAGTTGGGCACTACTTGTCCTTGGCGGGACATAGGGGCAGAAAGAACACAGAACTGGTGCAGCTAACTTGACATCCCAGCTCAGCTGGATGACTCTGACGAACTCCCAGAATCCACAGTTTGCTCATCTGCAAAGTTGAGAAAACAATCCCTGCCCTTCAACCCCACAGATTTCCCAACATCGAGAAAGGAGAGGTTGTAAAGTGATTGATTACCTCTGCAGAGCTGGAGAGATAGTTCTCACTCTCATTATTTCAAAATCATCATTTTAGTTCACTTGTTATTAAAATCCTACCTAAAAATTCCCATGTGCAAATGATCTCTGACTCAGTGAACCTTCACGCTGCTTTTTAAAGACAGATGAAAGAGAGAACGATTTTCTCAGGGCCTAGTGAAAGCCAGGCGATGCGTTGGCTGAATCTGTGCGCGCTTACCCCATTTTATTCCCACCACAGCCCCCTGGGGAGCATATCCCCGTCCCCTCACAGATGACAAGCCGCTCTCCTGGGTTTCTGGCCGGTGTGGCAGTATGTATAGTCATGCCCGTGACAGACGTGGAACTTCAGGTCTTGGCTGTGTCTGGACTCCTGGCTCATCTGCGAGGAGGGAAGGGAGGTCGGACGTGTGAACTGTGATCAGCCAGGAGAAATGAATAGGCTGAAATGTGGGAACCGTGTTGGAAAGCTGGGAGCTCGCGTTTCAAACACGGGCTGAAAAAGAAGGCAGGGTGGGGGCGACCCCGGAGGGGCCAGGAGGCGGGCGAGGAGGGACCGCACACTGCTGCAGGATTCAGAAGAGGAGAGGGTTGCCATTGGGAGCAAACGCTCAGCAATGCTTACAGTTGTTTAATGTCTGTAACCCAAGGACGGGAAAGGGCCCGGTGAACTTGGCCAAACAGTTCTTTGTAAGTCACAGGGAGGCCATTTTCGGTGGTGTCCGGAGGGAAGGGGTGGGGACGCCTCCCTCTCTTGTGGCAGGGTGACAGGGCAGCGAGGAGGGTGCAGACAGCGAGCGCTGACAGCTCGGTGGGAAAGCAAAGGCAGAGGAGTGTCGACGGGGGAGGGCGGACCGCAGCTCCAGGGAGGGGATTCGGGCCACGAAAGGGCCCATAAACTGACCGAAACCAGAAGGATCAGCGATTCCCTCATTCAGCCAGGGCTCCTGCCATCTTCTGCGCTGCTCAGAGATCTCTGCAGGAATGTCGTCCCACCAGGCCCCGGGGGCTGAAGAGATACACAGAGAAGCTCGAGCTCACTCACCCCTGGTGAGCAGCGGAAGAAAGCGCGGATGCCACATTCCCGATGACACGCGCACACAGCACGCGACCCACTCACGTAGCCCACGTGCCCGGCACATCACACGCACAAAACGTACAACACGGGTCCTGCGCCTAACACCCCCCACACTTGGCAGACAATACACGCGTGGCACACACGCGTGCTAACACAGCCTCCACACGGGCACGCACACCACGCTTAAAACACAATAAGCACGTAGATGACACGCATCAAAAGCACATCACACGCGCCACGCAAAGAACAGCGCACACGTCGCTTGCACAGCACGCAAAGCGTATAAATGCTCGTCGCACCTACAGACGTGCGATACACATGCACTGGCACACAGCACGTGCTTTAGGCGCCCAGCACGGTCTGTATTCACACCTGCCACACGGACAGCGCACGCCTATAAACGCACACATGCGCACCGCGGTCGAGTCGCCTAGCAACCCAAGGCTGTATACACCACAGGCCTGTGAATCGCATTGGGATGGGGGAAGGGAAGCAGGTGTGCCAGTCCTCAAAGGGCCACAAGATCAAATATTTAACCAAGTAGAGAGGAGAAGAAAAGGAAACCAAGGGAAAAGGGCAGGGGCGCAAGATGTGCCCTCCTCCACTCCGCGGATGCAAACCCCACGGCTCCTTTGCAAGCAGAAACTGTGATCCACTGACTGCGGCTGCGGACGTCCAGCCCCTGAGTCTGAGCAGGTGCCTCCGGGGAGGCTTTGAAGGACAGAACCTTCACCGCCACCCCTTTTTTCCTCCCTGCCTGGCGATGAATGAGTGGCCTCTTTCTTTGAAACTCACACACTTTGGGCCTCAGAGCGGCTCTTTGAAATGCTGATGGCAGAGAAAAGGCAGGGGAGACTGAGGGAGCTTAGTTCTGCTGGTGGGAAAGAGGAGCTCAGAGAATGGGCCGACCTGAGCTAGAAAGAGCAAGGTTTTCTCTCTCAACAGGCACCTTCATTTTGCGCTCAAGTGATCCCGCCATGAGCAGACTGAAAAAGTGTTTTTGTTTTTTCTAACCGATTCTTTTATGTAGGAAGAATCCCAACCAAATGGGACTGTCTACTCCTGTCTTTTCTGCCTCTGGTAAAAGTGAATGGGAGTAGGGAAGAAAGTTACCCTCCCTGGAAGGTTTTTCTTCTCTCCTATTTATCTCTAGGGTAGAAAATTCCAGAAAGCATCTCCAGGCTCTCAGCAGTGATATTCTGGTTCCACTTCTTCACTGCTCCCCAGGTCTCTTCTGACATTGCCAAGCTGCCTGCTGAGCTGTCATAAAATGTTCTGAAGCCTTGCAAAAGGAACAGACAAAAAAAAAAAAAAAAAAAATCTCTTAGCCTGCTTAAATTAGTCATTGTCTCTAGCAGGGGTATTCATTCCCTCTCACTTTTCTTGTCTGGCTTCTTTTTCTTCTTCTCCTTCTTTTATTTTTCCTCTCTGCAGTTATTCTGATGTGAGTTCAGTATATACATCCACCCCAGAAAGGCCCCGGATGCCAAGAAAGATCCCACCAACTCACCCTCTTATCACGCTCCTCCTGAGGTGGAGGCTTGCTGTTCTCTGGCAGGCTGCAGAACGCCTAGTCTCACACCCGTCTGTCTCCTGCTGGGTTTCTGCACAGCACAATAATAAGGTGTTCCAACTGACACAGAATAGAGTCACAATGCCCTCAGCCATCAACACCAGTGGGCGGACTCAGTGACCGTCTCAGGGTCTGCCCTGAGCTCAAAGAATGGGCCTAAAGTCCATTCATTTTGTGAACACTCATTTATTGAGCAAGGCTTCCTCGAATTGCGGGCCCGGATGAGGCATACGGTCCAGGGGCAAATGGTGACAACACCTGTTTCACTCTCAAGGTCGTTTCTGCTTGCAGGTTCGTGTCCCAGCCATTCCACTTCAACAAGACTAAACCAGGCAGACGCCATGATGCAAAGAGCAGGGTCCTCGCCTTGGAGGAACTCAGCCTCCTGAAAGGCAGGCAAACAGACAGTTAAAATAAGACACAAAGCTAGGACAAAGGAATGCACAGAGCCATGTGCCTGCGCCCCTGTGTCCAACACGGTATCTAGAACAGTGAGCTCTGAGACACCTCTTGTTGTTGCTGTTTTGTTTCAAGCAGTGACAGCGTTCTGTAGATAGCACGTTCCCCACAGTGATCTACTCTTTCTTCCTCTTCTCATCTTCTTTTCTTGCTGCCTCCCCCTCTTCCAAGAGTCCGGAATCTCCTGGACACATATACTCAGGGAGATGGTCAAGGGAGTGGGTGATGATCAAAGGTAACGAACATACGTTCCCCTGTGTCCCTCCTCAACCCCTGCGGCAAAATCACAGAGACTGATGTTGCCACCCGTCCCCCACACATTTTCTTTTTCTACCAGATACTGGATGTTTACGGGAAAGCTCTTTTGGCTGGGTCTAATCGGTTTCCTGCTGCGGCCCTGTGTGCCAAGGTCCAGCCCCTCCTGATGGTGCCAATTCAGAGCCCTTTCCCCACCATTTCTGCTCCTGTGGGTCTGGCTGTGCTAACATAAGCAGGTCTTGCTACCAAGTGCTCAGGACCAATCCTGCTGGTTTATGCCAACAAGGTCAACCTGGTGACCTAATGGTCCCCGTTACCCCCAGGGAAGGTTGATTGCTGCAGATATCACTGAGTATGGCCTCGCCCTTCGGTGGTCACTCGTGGGGCCCTTGCTGAGGTGAGGGGGCAGGTTCTCCCCCACCTCATCTTCTGCTCTTATTCTCTGAAGATCGTGATTTCACCCACCGTTTTCTTCTAAGAGTCTTTTTTTCCAGCCTTCTCACATATGACTCCCACAAATGAATCACACAAGCTGGGAGTTTCCATGTGAGTAAAAATGCAGCTTCCATCCACAAATGTTCAGTGTTCCTGGGCTTATTGTGTATGTTTGATTTCTGTCAACGTTTTAATTGAAATGTCACCACAAATTTAAGAGAGAAAGAAAGGGCAAGGGAGAGGCCAGGATGACAGAGGTGTGCTAGGACGAATCAAGCTCCATAAGCAGTTTCTCCATTTCCTTGTCCTCCAAGTGCTCTGAATTTCTGACATTTCTGTATTTTTAGTAGCTTCCAGTCCTGAAGTTTATGGGTTGAAAAGCGTGAGGCATTGCCTTGCCAAGTGGCAAGGATATAAAAACAAGCGATAAACAGAAAAGTTAACTCAACAAGCGCATTGCGTCGAGATGAAAGCTGAGATGACAGGAGGGTCTCTGAGAACCCGGGGTACAGGGCCACGCCGAATGGGGATGGAAGCAGGAAAGAACGCAGAACATCATCATCGTTCTTAGTTCTTCCGTGCTGGTCCCCTGAGACATCTTGTCTCCTGAGATTGTGACTTCTTCTGGGGGAAGGCCGATGTTTGATTTTTCTGCTGCATTTGCTCACGTTTCATAACAAGGTACTTAGCACTCTGTGAGAGGAAATGGGATCATCTAGAAAGGTCCAGAACCAGCAGACTCCTGTCCCCAAATCTGCAGGTAAATCTCCATGTGACCTTGAAGATTCACTTACCTCCCATTTTGTTCAGCTGTAAAATAAGTATGACCGGATAATCACCAAGCTGCAGACTGGCTTTAAAACTTTGTGAGTCCATACTCGTGACTGTTGGATCAAGTTAGGGGAGAAACTCTGGGGCTCGATGATGTGTATGTAGAAGTTGTTTCAAAGCCTGGACTTGGATCTCAGTTTCTCTCGTGCAAATCAAGGACATTAGAATAGATGATAGTCTTCATTCTATTTCTCTCTAAAATGCAAGAAGTATCTGAATCAAATGCTGAGCCTTCATCCTCGAAGATCAAGCCCCAAATGGCTCTTCATCAGGGCTCAGTAGAAAGAGGAGGAATAGACCTTATCCACATATAATTCACTGGCCCCTTGATAAGAACCTGTATTTTCCATGGGTTCATTTTTATCTCAGCCATAAAATCTCAATCCTGTTTCAAACATGATATTTTCCCTTTCAATATAAGAAGCAATTTATTTTATTGTTACTTGAAACTAAAGAATCCAATAAACTGGTTTGGAGCCAAAGAAGACCATAATGACAAAATGATTGATCTTTTTATAACGCATCGCACCGCTATCCTCAAATTGGAGAAACGCAATATAGAAGATATTCATTTATACCACCGGCTCGTATTTATTTCTGTAATAGAATGCAACACTCCTTTGTATTTATTAAGGATCTGTCACCACTAGAAATACAAAGTAAAAGGGCTTCACTGTGAATTCTCAGGCACGGTCAACTATCGGTTGTTATGCCCCACTGACGTCAAAGATCCATATGGGAGCGTAAGGCAGAAATATCAGAAGTATTGCATAGTGTGAAAAATATAAGTGCTGCATCCAGGATCCATTGGTAGCAGTGGAAGGTAAGTAAACAGATGCTATTCAACAGGACAAAGAAAAACATGTTTTCAACCACTGGAGCCGTTCAACAATGGAGCTGACAAAAGGGTATTAACCCGAGAGGTCCTGGTCTGGGCTGGATGCATTGCCTACCACCTTCCTACACCCTGAGTACCCTCTGAGACACATCTTATTACTTCATCACACAAATGAAAAGGCAGGGGGTTCAAGAAAGGTAAACTATTGTCATTGGGCCATTGAGCGGTTACATGTTTGAACCAAGACTTGAAATGCATTTTGGCTGATTCCAAAGCCCACGTGTATCACTGTATCACAGTGCATGTTCATGAAGTATGTTCTCATACTAAATTTATGTTCTCATGACTTGTCTCATGGCCAAAGAAAGGCCAGCTGGTAACAACACATTGAATAGTGACTATTTGCTGAGTTCTTAATGTCTGCCGTATTTTGTCAAGAATAGTCTTGGATGAAGTGGTACTTGAACTACATGAGGTCTTAGGGAACACATCCCTCCTCAGTACCCTATGCTAACCCAATGGGGTAGATGTAACCATTGAGAATTGTCACAAGGTTTTATGAACCCTGCGGATGGAGAGCTTATCATGGAAGACCGCCTGACTTCCTAGTCCTTATACCAAAAGTTGTCCACTCTTCCAAACTTCCACTGAGATTCAGTAAGATTCTGTGATTCTTAAACTCCTCCCTACCACCTACACAGCCAATGAGAGGGAAACTTGTCTGATTTTTCCCACAAGTGCTCATGCGTTTCTGGAATCTTTGCAGTGAGAGAGGACTCACCACTTCTCCAAAACTGCCTACTAAATTTTGAACAATGGTGACCCATTCCATCTTTGTATAGCTCTAACTCCCAGAAAATGTTTCCATGGACATCAATCGTCTCTTTTATAGCTTCCACGTTTTGGTTCTCTTTGTCATTTTGAGTCAAGCAGAACAAATTCACACAAGCCTGTAATGTATCCCCTTGGTGTGTGACAGTGAAGATGGTGACAGTGTCACCAGGAGTCACAAGTCCACTCTTAGTTCTGCTTCTCACTTGTGCTTTGAGCACTTGATCGAGGTTGGGTTATTTCACCTCCCAAACCCTCCACTGTACAGTTCACGCTCCCCTCTGAAAAATGAGTAACTTGTATGTGATGAGTTTCTAAAACTTCCTGCACCTTGGATTCTAAGTGATTTTCTGAGCCCTCAGAATAAACACTGATAGTTATTCTATGTCCTGCTCAAACTGGTCTCCCAGAATTTCACTGGGGGACTTTCTGTGGGTGAAGGAGTTCAGTGCTGGTATATTTTTCCCATATAACCCGAAGATCTTTCTAGAAATGCCTTCCCGTTTGGTTCTCACTATCTGACCTCAAGGATCTGAGACAATGAAATCTCCTCTCCTCCCACAAAGATACAGCATTTAGAAATGTGCTAAACCCTAAATACATATTATCACCATTACATCACCATTGCAGTCAACTGTATCACATCACAGCCACCAGCCTGGGCCTGCAACTTTCACAGATAGTTCCAAATTCTTATCAGAGTCCCTTGCAAAGATTGATCCTTCCGTGAGCTTTACATTGAAAAATACTCTGCTTACGACACAAAATGCAAAAATATGCATTTTAGATAATAATACTTAATTTCTGGATTACCATTTGTATTAATCAATGGCCCATGTCACTGCTCCTTGGAAATTCTGATCTGCCCGAAGGATGCACACACCTGGAAACGGCTACAATTTCAACCACAAGCTGAGGCAACCATTCATTATGTGCAATGACCATTTTTTACTTTGGTGTTGGCTCATGTCTGATTTCTGTAGCACTTTTTGATGCATGTAATGCTTAGCAAGCCTTCACGTGTTCCTTTGCAGATGGTCCAGGAACTGAGGACCCCAGATGGGGAGCTCCGGTGCAAAGCCCTCCATACCCCACTTTGAGTTCCAACCTTATACTAACTTTGTCTTATGAAGGCTTGGACTTAAACCACTCAAGCAAATCACAGGCGAGTGTGGAAGAGAGTGGGGAGGGGTCACTGGATGGGGCAAGAACTCGTCATTGACAGAGACCAAGAAAGACAAAACGCTCCGTGTAATTTTTGCCCCATGGAGGGAATCACTCTTGGATACTAAATCAAGCAGAGACTGCACTTTTCCCGATTGCCCACAAAAGTCGAAAGTTGGTTTGATTCCCAAGAAACGCCGATGTGGATGAGGCTCCGGTTTGCAAAGGGAACTGGTTTGTCCCTGTCCTGTACCGACTGACCTCTGGAGATAGCTGCAGGAGCCTGATTCTCCTCATTCAAGATGTGACTCTGTGAGGGTCAGGCTGGTCTTCTCAGAAGCCAAACTCCCAGGTGCCGCACTGCCCAGAAAAACTTGCTCCTTAAAACTGTTGACTGCTTCTATTTTCCTTGCCATCCATGGTTATTTGAAACAGAATTCAGCCTCCATTCACAACTGTGATTTTCTTGAAATTTGCTTTTCTTCTGTGTGATGAAAGACATTATGATTTTTTTTTTCTTCCCATCAATTTTCTGACGTCTGGGATACCCCTGGAACTTGTTTTGGCAAATATGCCTCAGACGAATTGATAAGGAAGCATCCAATTTTGATCGATGAGAAGCGGAGAATCGCACTTTGAATTTTACTAAATCTTCCTATGGCGGATATCCAATAATTTGAGATAACCACCACCTCCTTTTTCTGGTGAGAGATCTCTTTCCGTTTTTCCCTCTTCCCCCCAAATGGACTCATGGTCTAAAATGGGGTAATGGTTGTACTTCACTTGTCAGGTAACAAGAATCAGTCTGTGGAGTCAGGCCAACCCCAATCCTCCCCCAGTAGGAAAGGAGTTCTTTCCTCTCAGGTGGTGAAGGCGGGAGACATTTTCAGAAACTTCTGGAAGTTGGGGGTCCAGCTTTACAGAGAAAGTTTGCAAGAGGAAAGATTGAAGCTAGATGAGAGAGAAGCAAAGGTAAGTGTAGAGGAGAAATCCCCCATCATAGTCTTCAGTCATAACCAGGTCCTTCCCACTACAGAGGTCAATAAATGGCCCTATTCATTTCAACTAATTTAAGTTTGGGTTCTCTCTCTGGCTACTGAAGAGAGTCCTGAATAGCACGATTCTTGGACAAGAGATGTTTTCGATACAAAGCAAAGGGTATAACTGTTGCTGACAGAGGCTGCCCACAGTGGGTTAGAGAGGAATCCGGAAGTCTGAATTCCACTGCTTTTCCTCTTTCTTGCTGTTGGAGCCTCATCAAGCCATTTAACCTCTCAGAACCACGTCTTCCTGGGCAGAAAAATATAAATAAGCACCACCCTGTATTTATTGTTCATGCCTTTTCATTTTCTGCATTTTCAGTGATCTAACATCTCGGGGCCTTGCTGACTCTACAACGACCACCCTTCCCAGGGCCGGCCAGTAAAGGGCTTTCCTGGGAGCATGCTTTTGATATGCAGGCCAACCCATCCAGAATGTGTGCACCCAACTTCCTCTGCTCTCAAGACCTCACACGCTAGGCCACTATGTCCTGCTCTATTCACCCCAAGGCCAAGTGCCAGATGGCTAGGAATAGCTCCAATGTCCCAGAGTGCCCTGACATTACTCCAACTCACCAATCCTAAATCAGCTTGCCTTGCCTGTTCCTTCGCAAGGAAACCACTGTAAAGGCTCCTGCACACCTTTTCCCCTCAGTCCCTCTGCTTCCTGACTAACCCGAATGCTGCCCTGCGTGGGTCCCTGTGGTGTGATGTCCCCCTCTTCTTGGGAAACGTGAGTAACTACCTTTCCAATGGCAATCGTCTCCTGGCCCGTGAGCCTCATCCTAACTGACTAATAACAAAGCCTGTATTTAAAACCCCTACCTCCCAAGGTTTGTGAGATAAAGCTGCTCATGTGGCACTAGGCGAGATGGGCCTGCACGATTTGGTGGTTCAATCAATGCTGGAAAAGACTCATGTACCGATGTTAAGATCTGAGGGCATTTTGAGGGTGACTAAAGCTGCCACACGTTGGGCCAATGGTTGACACCCAAAGTCTTTCCTTGCAAACCTCCAGAGAAGCAGATTCTGGGAGAAGTGTGCATGATCATTTTTCATCTCACTCATTCTGCGGACATCCATGAAGCACCTGCGACCTGCAAAAGTGGTGAGCAAATCAGGTATCATTTCTGCCCTCATGGAACTTAATCTTATAGATAAAAGATATCGAACAGGAACAAAGCTACAGCCATGATACACACTGTGGACATGAAATACATATTGTATATGACGATGCAACTTCCTATCAGCCTACTTTTGGAGGGAAGGGGAAAAAATAATTGCTTAAAATTAATTCTTCTACTTTAGATAGACCAATTTCCTATTTATCCCATATTTTCCTACTATTTCGATGATCATAATACTTATATAAATAATATCACAGTGACCTAAGTAATACTAACCTAGACATATTCTAAATGATAATGCCTTGGGCACCTGGGGTACTCAGTCAGTTAAGCAAGCAATTCTTGATTTTGGCTCAAGTCGTGATCTCACAGTTCATGGGATCGAGCCCCAC
Organism: Panthera uncia; assembly: GCF_023721935.1. Classification (NCBI taxonomy): domain Eukaryota; kingdom Metazoa; phylum Chordata; class Mammalia; order Carnivora; family Felidae; genus Panthera; species Panthera uncia. The sequence goes on along the minus strand of NC_064811.1, from coordinate 9,873,974 downwards.
ATCGGGCCCCACGTACCGACACTGTGGAGCCTGCTTGGGATTCTCTCTCTCCCTCTCTGTCTCTCTCTCTGCCCTTCTCACATTCTCTCTCTCTCTCTCAAAATAAATAAACATTAGAAAAGTAATAAAGGATAATGCCTCAAATGTGTACAGTACCTTACAATTTACAACCTACTCACATATATTAATCACTACGCATGTGGAATGTTCGTCTCCAAGGTGCTTCCTTCTGGCCCTCCCCTAAAAGCTTGGTGCTCAGATCAGAGAGAATCAACCCAGAGCTGGGTAGAGCCAAGGCTCTGAGTGCCTCTGACTCCAAATACGGAATGACTGGGGTTTGGGGTGGGGGTGGGGGTTGCCCTGTTGCTGTTGTTGAATTAGTAGATGACAAAGAGTGACCTCCTGGTTTAGATGCTTCTGAAAATGAGTTCAGTGACGCCTACAGCCATGCAACATCTCTTTCTCCCTCACCTGCTATGACTTTGGGGATGTTACACCCCACGCAGTCCAGAACCAGTTTTGCTCCAGGGAGGGGAACTGGCAAAATCCGGGTGCTGCAGCGGCTATCTTGTGAAAATCGGGGTCCTGGAAGGTGAGAACTTCTCACTTGCAAAATCAAATTCCTTTACAGATCAAGGATTCACGGTGACAATATGAAACTTCTGCGAGAAGCAGCATCTTTTGAACAGCCAGGCAGAGTGGGGGAACAGCCACTTTTGAAGAGCCGGAAGGGAAATCTCACCTGTGAGCCAGCTCCTGACAGGCTGCTCGGTCTGAAAGCAGCACGGAATTGCACTGTCAACCTGCACAGAAGGAGCCCTGAATACTAGGAACCAGATGCCTGGGGGTCCCCCCTTGACCTGCGTCCCTGGGGTTGATTCTGACTGCTTCCACCTTGAGTCCTAAGAGTGTATTCCCCCCTCGAAGAGGGAGGCTGGCCTACCAGCAGAGCAGAGCCCGAGGGATACAGCTGGAGGAAATGCCTGCAGTGGCTCAGAACGAGAAAGCCAGGACTTCGGAAAATCTTCATAACCAACACATTTTCAAACAGGGAAGCTTCACGCACATCGAGCTCAAGTTATTTGAAGGAAAAAAAAAAGTGCTGATACCGAGCCACTTAAGCAATACTTGACGGCCCCATGCTTGATTGAAAAATAAAATATGGTGTCTCCCGTGGGCACACTGTGCTGACTTCACAAGATTGCTGCAGCTGGAAGCCCGGGGAGCCTTGCAGCTCAGTGATGGGTGAATCTCCCGAGGTTTAGAGTTCAAGTTCAGTTCGGGTAACAGCTGAGCTGCTTTTATGTTTCCAGAAGCTTAATAGAGTCTGGGGGAGGAAGGAAGAGGTTGGAAAAAGGGAATTGCTTTGAGCGGCTGATTGCAAATGCACAGATCAGAAAAACAGGAAGGACAGCTGGGGAGGCGTGATCTCAGCCCAGACATGGCACGTGGGGGGTACCAGGAGGACAAGCCCTCGGTGGCACGAAGGGACAGTGGGAATGAAACGGTGTCTGCTCCCTTGTTTCTTATTCTGAGGTCTCGAGTTGGCTTAGAAAGGCGAAGGTCAAGTGTGTAGTTTCCTTTGATCCGCCCACATCAGCTCTAAATGCGCTCATCATTTCTGCCTGCACAGTACTGAGTGGATTTGTCTAGAATAGTATTGGCTTATGATGCTGAATCCACTCAACAAACATATGTTTAAGATCCACCATGGTGGGTCCATATGCAGAAGTCAGGGATGGGGTCAGGATGTGAGCCTCAAAGAGTCATGTTCAAAAGCCAGCACCTGGAGCACCAACAGTGCATATGAAGAGTGGTAATTCCCAGGGACCTGGGGCAGGTTATCTCAGGCCCTCGTTGGTAAAACGGAGGTAATAACAAAACCTACTTCATAGGGCTGTCGAGAGGATTAAGGTGAGGTAATATATGTAAAGTGCTTAGAAGAGTGCTAGGCACATAATCAGGGCTGCATTCGTGGAGAAAACAGACATTAATCAAATAATCACCAAGAAAATGGATAATTATAGAAACTGATGTGTGTTATGAAAGAAAGGCATGTGGGTAAATGAGACCCGGATGAATCCAGGAGAGGGAGAATAAAGATTATTTAAAAGTGGTGACATTGGAAGGGAGAGAGCCAGTCGAGCGAGACTTTACTGGAAGGAGAGGAAGGATTTGGGAGAGCACTCCAAGCTCTTCCAAAACGATCCACCTTCCAGTAGATCCACGATTGGCAACCTTTTTCGGCAGAGGGCCAGACCACATGGCCATGAAGTCTCTGTTGCAAATACTCAACTCTGGTGATAGGCAATATGGATTGCCAACCCCTTCACTGAACGTAAGCCTTCCCAGGCCACCGACCACGTCATCCTTTGGGGCAGCAGTCTCTGAAACTTACAAGGTGCTCAGCAGATTCTTGTTGAAGGAATAAAAGTAAACAAGAAATGCTGTATCTACTCAGGAGAACACCCTTCACCTTAGGATTCTGTTAGGTATCTAGAGGGATCAAGATATACTATAACTCAAATCCCACCTATTAGAGGATGCTTTCCCTGGTAAATCCACCCTGAAGTGCTCATTTTTAAGTTAATCTTCTCTTTAAGGGCCCTATCTCCAAATACAGTGACATTCTAAGGTGCTAGAGGTAAAGGCTTTAACATATGAACTTGATGGGAACACATTTCAGCCCATAACAGACAGAGAAAGCACCTGGGGTTACAAAGGGTGTATCACTGCCTAGCTTTGGGTCCAAGACTCTGATGAAAGCCCATGCTCTTCGGCAGGACAGCTCACTGGTCCAGTCCGTGGGTGCTCCCAATAGGGACTCCACCCCTCCATCCTTGGCACCCTATACCCCTCTATGCAGTTTTTCCTGAGACGTCGCCCCAAGCTCTAATTGCTACTCCACCACTGCTCTCCCTAGGCCTTGTTGCAGAAGCTCCTGCTGGGCTAATCTCCCAGAGTGTTCTGTGGTAGAACTGGGTATGCCTTTTCTGTGCTTATGCTCTCCTTCTGGGGGGGAAAAAAAATCAGGTCCTCTGGGGAACAGATAGCTCATCTAATTGTCTCAGCAACATCACGCCTAGAGAACAGCCCCTTGGAGCCTTTCAAACAACTCACACAGAAGGTCTCATATTTGCATTCCAGACTCAGGCTTTTTATGTTTTTCCTCTGTCACTTCTGAGTCATGTGTCTGCTGCTGTGCTCAGTCCCCTTTTCCCATATCTTAGAGCAGCAAACGGTTCCTCCAGGTGTCCCTTAGCTCAAGATGAGATGACACTACTCCAGAAACGTATGTCAGGATGTTCCTTTCTTTTCCAACCCTGTAGCCTCTGATTTCATTAGACCTTCCTCTCTGGGTGACTTCCAGCTGACCTCTCCCACAGTCTCCTCCCATCCAACCCACCTTTCCCTCGGGTCATCAGAATAATTGGTTTACAACTCAAATCTCTCCATGTGATTCCCACATCTGATAGTGCTCACTTCCCCAGGTAGTTGAGGAGGTGAGGATTATTACCTCCCTACCTGGACCCACCCCATCCCTCACAGCTCACTCCCACGCCCACGGTCAGGAACTTCTCACATCATTACTCCACCCTAGGTTTGCTCAACTCCAGTCTTGCTTCCCTTGCTTCCCTTGCTCGTGATGCTTCTGCTTATCTCCTTGTCAGCCTTGAACCCAGTTTGGCATCATCTCTCAAGGAGGCCTTCCCTGGCCCCTCCCATACCAGGTTAGGTCCTGTCTGCCACCATGACCCCTTATTCATATCTCTATCATTTAGTCACTAGAGTCGATCATATTTCCCTGTTGTGTATCCATCTTCATGACAACATCATGAGCTTCTCAAGAACAGAAGCTGGAAGAGTCACTGTTGAAGTCCCAGTGCTCAGGAGAATCACTTAACCAAAGCAGCCAACGCTGAACTGAGCTCCTGGGTTTGCAGCCCTCACCCCACGTCTCCGGCCCACAAACACAGGGGATACTGGGCTGGACACCATCACGCCTTCTCAACAGTCTTCCCACCAAGATTTGCAAGGAACCTGGCAATAGTCCCAAATCCTTCCTCATTTGTCATATCTTTTGGCTCAGGAGCACAAATGCAAATCAGGTCTTAGGAACAACTCAAGGTAGTTCATCATTCCCCAAGGTAAGCGTGTAAATTAAGCTCAACTAATGTCTCTGGATTTTGCCAACCGTGGAATTATGTTGAAAAGACAGAGAAGGACACGCAACACTCTCTTCTTGCATTTGGCCTCCCTTGACAGTTGGTACGGATTCTGGAGAAGCCCCACACCTCAGTCTACCTTTTACCCAGACATCACCTCTATTTCCTGAGCTTCGGCTTGGACTCACCTGAGAAATGAGGTGGAAATTTGTGACCCAAATGCATTTTGGATGGAGGCTTTGTTCTCTCCCTCTTTGTGAAACTCTGAGCTCTAAGAAGGAAAGTCGCCCTTTTAGACAGAAATGTACTATTAAAATTCGCCTCTGTTGAACATGTCTACATTATGACCATAAAAGTGTGAGGTCTCCCTTTTGCAGCCAGTGCAACGCAGTTACCCTGATAATCCAGCTTCCCCTTGCCTCCCTGGGAAGATGATTTTCTTACACAGGTAATATGGGCTTTGAAATTAGAGAGAGAACGTATGTTGCTTCTCAAGCAGCTGTGCAGATGAGATTTGCTTCTTTGGAAGCCAGAAAAGTCCCCAAATACCTGCAGCCAAGGCATCGCCAGAGAAGGTTCTTGCTATAGACTAAATGTGTGTCCCCCCCAAATTCGTACATTGAAATCCTAACCCCCGGTATTTGGAGGTGGGGCCTTTGGGAGGAGGTCAGGTCCTGAGGGTAGACCCCTCATGAATAAGATCGGTGCCTTATAAAGGGACCCCAGAGAACTCTGTCTACTTCCCCCCATGTGAGGATTCGACACGAAGTTGGCAGTCTGCAACCTCGAAAAGGGCCCTCATCAGAACCGGCCCAGGCCGACGCCTTGATCTCAGACTTGCAGCCTCCAGAACTGGGAGAAATAAATCTCTATTGTGCTTTTCTTACAGCATCCTGAGCTGACTTAGACAGCTCTGGACGCCAGAGGTTCTCCCTGCTGTCTAGAGACTCAGGGAACTGCCCGATCACCTCAGGTGTCTGGGCACACGTGGAGTGGCAAAGTCACCTCATCACCTACGGCACCAGCTCTCCAGCCTACAAGCCGTCTTGCACTCCAATCGTGTGGGAGCCAGGAGATGGGTCTGCCTTCAGGGCACAGCTGTGACATCCATTCGGCCTGGGGCAAGTCACTTTCTTCCCCTGGGCTTTATCTTCCTCACCTCTAAATGGCAAGGTGTATACTCAATGCCAGCCAGCACTTTCATTAGAGGGAGGTTGCGGGCGAGTACGGTATCACAGACTTGTCTGAGCATCAGAGAAAACCGTACACTCAAGAAATGCCTACTCTGCGGGGCGCCCGGGGGGCTCAGTCGGTTGAGCATCTGACTTCGGCTCAGGTCATGATCTCACAGTCTGTGGGTTCAAGCCCCGTGTCGGGCTGTGTGCTGACAGCTCAGAGCCTGGAGCCTGCTTCCGATCCTGTGTCTCCCTCCCTCTCTGCCCCTCCCCACTCTCACTTTGTCTCACTGTGTCTCTCAAAAATAAATAAATGTAAAAAGAAATGCCCATTCTGCGTGCCGTACCACTGGGGAACAGATTTCCTAAACCTAGACATCAGTCCCATGGCTACCCCTGGGATCCTGGCACAGCATCCCCATCTGGCAGGAAAACTCGCTGGCCCTAAGGAGAAGGGCGAGATTGCAGAGTTAAGCAATAACAACAATTAACAAAATGCCGGGAAAGCTGCAACACAAGCCCATGTTTCAAAAGTCTCTTGATTTCTGAGCAGAACGATTGGCTTTCATTTGCGTTCAATTTCCAAATATGTTCCCCAGTATCAATTGAGTGACTTGATGGATAGTAATCTTCCCAGTGTCTGCCCGTCCTTCTCCGTAGCTCGTTGTAACGTCCTGTCTGCTCTCCAGCAGCCCCTCCCTGCTCCAGCTTCTATAGTGCAGGGGTGGGGGGCAGCTGTGGGAGGTACAGGACAGGCAGACCTGGCCCATTTCCTCCTAAGCTCTCCAGACCTCACCATCACCCACCTTCCCTTCTCCCCATCGCCACTGCCATTCAATGTCTGCTAAGCAGGTATTATCTCATTCTTAAAACTTACTCATCTTACTTATTTCTTACCTCTGTCTGTCAGAAACATATTGGGAGTGACTTTAAAGATTTGAGAAAATTCTAAATATATTCTGAGCATAGAAAAGCAAACTCAAGATTAAGGAAGATGGAGAAGGGAAACATTTGAACCACAAGTGCCAAAAATGTTGCTTTAAGTATGTGTCAGATTTGGCTTTGCAATTCCTTGCAGTCAGGACACGAAAGAAAATCTAACATCGTCCTCTTTATAAGAAAAATAGAAATGAACAAATTCCTCCTGGGACAAAATTATATGTTTTTTCGCCTGCTACTAAATTCTAAAAGAGATTTCTCATGTGAGCCCTTTGGAAAACTCATAGCATAATAGACATCGTTGTTGGAATATTAACAATTACATGCACACACATTTCCTGGACTTGTATTGAGCGCCTGACAAGCTGCTGGTTTCTAGGGATCCAAAGTGAAAAGGGGTTCCTGGCCTCCATGAGATTCATGAGTGAGAAGGATTGGAAACTGACCAATCCTAGAACAGTAAGTGCAGAGGAGGGAGGGGAAGAGTCCACAGAGGATGGTACATTTCATTCAGTCATTCAGTCATTCACAAAATACATGCTGACCTCCCAGCATGGGCCAAGCTTTGCTCAAAGCCCTTAGGATGCATCAGTGAAGAAGATGGACAAAATCCTTGCCCTCTGGGAATTTACCTTATGGTGTGGGAGACAGAAATAAAACAACGAATGTGCATGTATCCATGAGATCAATGATGAAAAATCAAGATAAAGCAAAGAGAGAGAGAGGAAAAAAGACCAGAACTGCTATTTTAACAATGATGATCATATAATTCCTCCAAGTGGAATATTTGAGCAGAGGCTTAAAATGAAGTGAGGAGCAAGGCATGTAAATATCTGAGGCATGACTGTTCCAGGCAAAAAGATCAGAAATCACAAATCCTGTGATGGGCTGAGTTGTGTCCCCCCGTCTCATATATTGAAGTCCTGGCCCCCAGGATATCAGAATGCGACTGTGCTTGGAGACCGGGTCTTTAAAGAAGTAATGAAGTTGGGGCACCTGGGTAGCTCAGTTGGTTAAGCATCTGACTTTGATTCAGGTCACAATCTCATGTCTTGTGAGTTCAAGCCCCAGATCGGGCTCTGTGCTGACAGCTCAGAGCCTGGAGCCTGCTTCGGATTCTGTCTCCCTCTCTCTCTCTCTGCCCCTCCCCCCATCCGTGCTCTGTCTCTCTGTCTCTCTCAAAAATAAACATTAAAAAAAAAAGTAATGAAGTTAAAATGAAATCATTAAGTTGGGCCTTAATCCAATATGACTGGTGTCCTTATAATAGAGATTAGGGCATGAACACAGAGGACAGATCCGGTGAGGACACAAGGGGAAGAGGCCATCTGCAAGCCAAAGAAAGAGGTGTCCGAAGAAATCAGCCCTGTGACACTTTGATCTTGGACTCCTAGCTTCCAGAACAATACATACAGAAATAATACATTTCTGTTGTTTTACCTGCCCATCTGTGGCATTTTGTTCTGACAGCCCCCGCAAGCAGACTGGCCTGCTGTGGGGATTTATTTGGCATTTTTCTAAGTTGATATATTTTGAGAAAGAGAGAGAGAATGAACGGGGAAGGATTAGAGAGACAGGGAGAGAGAATCCCAAGCAAACTCCACACTGTCAGCGCAGAGCCTGATGTGGCTCGATCTCGTGAACCATAAGATCGTGACCTGAGCTGAAGACGAGAATCAGAGATTTAACTGACTGAGCCACCCAGATGCTCCTTACTTGCATTTTTAATGAAGAGCTTGGTCTGCACAAAAATGAGGCAGTTTTTGAGGGCCTAAGCCACGACTTGCCCTTGTCTTTCTTCTCTTCCACCTAGTTCAGGTCCACGCCAGCCGCTCAGAAATACTGACTGACGGGTGAATGCCCGAATGAAGGAATGACCACGTTCGACACAAGGATCCCAGGCCGCTCGCCATTTCTCCATACCACCTTGACGTTTGCCAAAGTTCTAAATGTTTGTTGTCTTCTCTGGCCGCCCCTCCTCTCGTGCTTTATTTGGAGCCCTCCAACCACGGACGCATAGCGCAGAGGCGCTCCTTCCAGAAGGAGACCGTGCAGTCTCACGGTGCAGATAAACAACGCGTCCTGGAGTTGTTCCCAGTACTTACTTGCCAGACCTTCCTCGGTCCTCCACAGCTGCGAGATAAAGGGGCCCCACCACCACGATGGTAAGGAACCCGCTCAAGGACACAGAACACAAACAACAGAGCTTAGAATCGTGAAGGAGTGTGTCCGCCTCCAAAGATCCATTGGGTCCACACCCACACGTACACTCACGTTCTCCCTCACCCCCACGCTGAGAACAAACTTTCAGCTGAACAAAGACCATGCTGCCTGCATTCGGGCATCAGGCAGCTGGCAGGTGGAGGGCAGGTCCACAGAGGGCAGAGGGCAAGGCGAGGAGCAGGCAGTCAAGACTCCAGCCCAAGTGCCTCCTGCTTCCAGAATAAGATGATGGAGAAGTGACTTCAGCCCTCTGGATCTTTGCTTTCTTTCTTTTTTTTTTAAGTTTATTTTTTATATATTTATTTTGAGAGAGACAAAGAAAAACAAACAAACAAACAAACACGTGAGTAGGGGGAGGGAATCCTAAGCAGGCGCTGCATGGTCACAGCAGAGCCTGACTCCAGACTCGAGTTCCCTAACCGTGAGATCGAGACCTGAGCCAAAGTCAGATGCCTGACCGACTGAGTAACCCAGGTGCCCCTGAACCTTTGTGTTCTAATCTGGAAATGGGACCTGCAATACCTGCTTTAACCTTACGGTCAGATGGTGCTGACCAGCTAACCCAGTGCACACGTGACCGCTTTGCTCCTCACGAGGCAGCCCCAGCTGGACACGGGGGTCCCCTTGTTGCTTACATGACACTGTGCTCGGCCACTGGTTAAAAGACCCCGCTCCCTCCTGCAAAGATCCGTCTCACCGAGGGACAAATCAGAGCCTGTTTGGAAGGTCCTTCTGCTACTGAAACGGTGTGTCTCTATCATCCATACACCTGTCCTCTTGGTTTTTCTTTTTTGTGTTTGGACAAAATTAGCCGTGTTGCCTTCAGGGTATACATCGCAGCCTTTCCGCGCTACAGTTTTCTCACGTGTAAAAGGAGTGTTTGCTGAGGCGTTCTCCAAGTGTCCTATCAGCTCTGAAAGTCTGCAGATCTACGGACAGAGAAAGAAAGGGGAAAAGTTACCTTTGAATGACATGGCTGTCCCAGTCTTGCGTCCAACATTGATCAGGATGGTCAGAAGTGCAAGTGGCCTCCGTGGCTGAGAGGCAGTTTCATTATCTGTCAGTGGACAGTGGGTCCTGGCACTTCCTCAGAGGGTAGCTCAGGGGTATTGATATATTGATAGAAGTTCTAGTTCGTAAAAAAGCAATTCATGAATATTCTGAACATGGTCTCGTCAAACCCAGCTTCCTTCCTGCCGCTAACCCAACATTTCCAGGCAAATGGAGCTCTTGATTGCTCTCATACGTGGAGACAGCATCAGAATGGAAGGAAGGAACACCCGAGACTTCATTAATTCACTTAAATGGTGCCTGACACATAGTGGACTCTGGATTCATCTCCCTGGGCTTCAGTTTTGTCATCTATAAAGCGGGACCATGATCCTGACTGGCCGGCCTCACCCAGCTGCCAGTTGGTTATAATTGCCCAAGTTTGCAGCTGTATCTCATGGCTCCTGGTACAAATGAAACAATCCGCTAGTCTTCTGGCTGGTGTTCAATGGCCCATGACCTTCATGTGATGAATGTACTGGAGGGCTGATGGGCAGGGGGAAGAATCAACATTTGAAGCGTTCATCAGTCATTGCCACCCTAGTAAGAGTAAGAAGCTGATTCTTCCTTACATGAAGATGAGGTCACAGCAGGAAAAGGTGAGGTCTAAGGGAGGGAGGGAAAAAAGGGAAGTGCAGGCAAGATGTGGAACAGAGCCCTCTTTCTCAGAGAGGCAGCCTTGCATCATCGTAGCGTTTCAGAGTTGGACTAGACCTTGACTGAGATGCCAGTTCCACTGTTGCAGGGTGCGCGTTGTGGCTACGTACATAACTCTCCTGAGCCTTGATGTCCCCACCTGTCTAACAGGGCTGTCCAGAGGGCGGGTGGGAAGATGAAATGAGTTGATGGGGATGGCGTGCTGCCCAGGGCTGGCAGAGAAGTGCTACGACCTGCCCCTCTCGCCTGCCTGGGGCGTTGCCCGGGGCTCCCTGGGCTGCTGTAAGTCACCTCGTTTCTAGATTGCCAGAGGACTAGAAGCCAGGCAGGAATCCCAACATCACACGCTCTTGTAATTCTAGCCCTGGGTTTGAACCCTGCATCCTGGACCCAGTCTTGTTCACAACTTGCTCTGTGCTCTGGGCAAGTAGCATCCTCTCTCTGGACCTCCGATTCTCCATCTCCAACAATGGAGGCTGGATAATTTCCCCCACTAAGATCCTGTTCACGTTAACAACACAGAAGACGCTGTGTGTGCTAACACTGCCTTGGAAGAGCAAATGTTTATTTGGTGTTCATCACACTATGCTCCAAAACTTGATGCGTTTAAACGTATTTAGTCCTCACGAAACCCCATGAGACAGCCCCTCTTACCATGTCCATCTCACAGAAGGAAAACAGAAGCACAGAGAAGTGAAATAACCAGGCTTAGGTCACAAGAACGGGGAGCCTTCCAAATTCAAAACGAGGCAATCGCTCTAGGGCTCAGACTCCGCTCCCTTTGAGACAGATGTTCATCTGGCCTCATTTCACAGATCACAAAACTGAGTCTCAGACATTCTCCCAGGGTCTCAGACAAGGGTCCCAGAACCTTCACCTAAGACCTCCTGCTACTGATGCCTGCTCTCCTGGGCACTGTGTGAAAAGATGTCCTCGCCAGGAATTCTGCCCCAGCTGAGATCCCTAGTGTCTCCTGGAGTCTGGCCTCTCATCTCCTGGCTTAGACCTACGGGGTTTTTTCTTGCTTGGGCAGCTTGTCCTCATCCCCAGCTCCCGAGCTGGCTGAGAGGGAGGATTGTCTGCCTGGTGAGCAAGCACATGCCTCCATTTTAGATTTATGAGATTCCGGATCAAGTCCCTAAAGAAGCAGATTAATCACAAGAAGTTATTTTTCCTTTTAATTAAAAAATATTATCTACCGTGGCTCTGGCCCTGCTGATTCTCAGAGCAGACAATAAGGGCGAGCATAGCGAGGGAGCAATATTAATTTTCCCCAACTAATTTAAAGATAATATCCCTCGCATGTGCCAACGGCTAACAAGTTTGTTTGTGCACCAGGTCGTCTGTTACCGCTGGGCTCTGAGTTTTCTCTGCCTTTTTATTGACTTTGGAGGCATCCCCGAGGAAGGAGACATGCTGAGCACATAGCGAGGGATCAGACGAGATACGAGCATCCTTTTCAGGAACAACAGTCGTCTGGGAAGCAGAAGGAATGCCGTTTTCAGCTAAAAGCCAAGAGGCTACATGTTCATGGAGAAAAGCCTATAAGATTCCAGATTCAACTCTAGTAGTGCGTACCCATGGTGTCATGGGTGAATTATACCCTCTAAAATTCACGTGTTGAAACCCGAACTCCTAGTACCTCAGAATGTGTGTGTATTTGGAGATAGAGCTTTTAAAAAGGTGATTAATTCAGGGATGCCTAGATGGTTCAGTCGGTTAAAGATCCAGCTCTTGACTTCAGCTAAGGTCATGATCTCACATTTCATGGGTTCAAGCCCCATGTCGGGCTCTGTGCTGAAGTGTGGAGCCTGCTTGGGATTCTCTCTCTCTCTCTCTCTCTCTCTCTCTCTGTCTCTCTCTCTCTCTCTCCCCCTCCTCTGCTCAGTGCTCTGTCTCTCCCTCAAAATATATACATAAACCTTTTTTAAAAAAAGGTGATTAATTTAAAATGAGGTGCTTAGGGTGGGCTCTAATCCAATCTGGCTTCTATCCTTATAAGAAGAGGAGATTAGGACACAGACACGCACAGAGGGACACCACATGAGAACACAGGGAGAAGATGGCCATCTATAAGCTGAAGAGAGAGGTCTCGGAAGAAAGAAACCCTGCTGACATTTTGATCTTGGGCTTTTAGCCTCCAGAACTGTAAGACAAGAAGTTACTGTTGTTTAAGCCTCCTAGTCTGGTATTTTAGTATGACAGCCCTACCAGACTAATGTACGAGGGCAGACCTATCTGCCCTATAGGAAGACTGTAAGCATTCATCTTCAAGTTCCATGGTTGTTGTGGTTTTTTTCAGCTGGGACATCAGGGTGGCTCGGTAACAAGCCTAACCAGGAGTAAGAGATAAAGACCTTGAATAACTTTGTACACTTCAATGCAGCACCACTGGTTTATTTCTGGTTTCCATGCAGGCTCAGAAGCTAACCCATTCTCAGGATCCACACTCGGGCGAAGCTTTCCCTGATCCCTTCTCATGCCCCTTCCCATTTCTCATCCCTTCTGGATGCCTCGGGGTTCATAAAGTATCTTTCCTCTGCACCCCACAGCCCATCACAATGACCACCCTGCACTGACATTGGTTGGCACCTTTAATGGATGGATTGCATAGTGACCAAAAATAATAGTCGTTCTGTATCCTTGCCTTTTGCAGTATGATTTTGTACCTTCTCCCATCAAAACTTGGAGTCTATTTATTTCCTGACCTCTTGAATCTTGGCTGGCCTTGTAACTTGCTTTTCCCAACAGAAAGCAGCAGAATTGACTTTGTGCCAGTTTCAAGTCTATGCCACGAGAGGTGACATGATGGAGAGCCCAGATGCCCCAGCCAAGGTTATTCTAGACTAGCCTACAGCTTGTCAACCTCAAAACAAGTAAGGAACCCCAGATGAGATCAGCAAAGCCACCTATCTGACCAAAGCTGACCACTGACATCTGAGCGAGCATGACAGAAGCTGGAAGAATAACCCAGCAGAACCCAGACTAAATCAACAACTCACAGAATCATGAGCCAAAGAAACAGTTCTTTGTAGACCACCAGATTTTGAAGTGTTTTGTTACACAGCACATCCTGACTAATAAACCACTTCTCTTGCCTCTCCGGCTAGAATGCTGTACCTTAAAATCAGGAAGCATGCCTTAGTCATTTGCGTAATGCATACAATAGAGGAGGCATTTAAAGGAAATGTATTCAATGAAGGAAAGAAGAAATTTTTGTTTTCATACATTCAGTTGCTCCCTTTAGGGTTTGTGGCAGGTTATATTTTCCAAATTGGATACAACAGTATTTCCCATGCCACACATATTATGCAAGGTAATTTTTCCACACCCCCATCTAAAGGTATAGTCTATTTCTTCAACCCCTTGGGTATGACTGCTTTGACCAGTAGAATACAGCAGAAGTGACACTGTGGCAGATCTGAACATCGCCTTTAACCGCCTTGATATTACCTCTTGGGAGTCAGATGAAACAGAAGAGATAATACCATGCTTGGACAAGCCCAAGTCATGAGAGAATCCCTGCAGGATGGCAGGAGACATGGATAGAGAGAGGCACCAAAGAGCCCCAAGTCACCAGACATGAGAGGGATATGCCATTCAGAAGTGGATGCTGTAGCCTTAACTGTCACAGCCGGTGCCGTGACATGAGCTGCTTAGTTCCGCCCTCCCCCAAAATTTGACTCACACAACTGTGGGCAAAATAAATGCTTCTTTTAGGCCATTAAAATTTTGATTGTTTATTTTGTAACAATGTTTTAGTTCATTCAGCCTGCTATAAACAGAATACCATAGACTGGGTGGTTGATAAGCAACCAGATTTTATTCCCCATAGTTCTAGAGGTTGGAAATCCAAGATCAAGGCACCAGAGTATTCATTTCTCAGATGGCCACTTCCTAGCTCATACATGGCCATCTTTTTGCTGTCTACTCACAATGGCATAAGGGGCAAGAGAGCTCTCTGGGTCTCTTTTATAAAGGCACTAATACCGCTCAAAGATCTCATCTCCTAATACAATCACATTGGGAATTACATATGACTTTGAGGGGGACACATTCAATCCACAGTAAACAGTTAAACAAAACATGTTTAGCATATGTTGCAGTAAAAAACCCAGTTCTTGTGCCATTAAATACAGATTAATACCCTGCCTTGAATTCTTACAACTATGTAATTATGGGAAGCTCACTTAAATTTTCTGGTTCTCAGTGTCCTCCTGTGTATGATACAGATGCATTCGCTCACTCAATAAAGCTCTGTTGAGAGTATAGGGGGAACACAGTGAATGATCCACAGTCTCTGCCTTGAGGGAATTAATAGTCTGTTTCAGGAAACAAGGCAAAAAGCCAACAATTCACAGGGCAGGTCTATCAGTTCTCCTATTGCACTAAATACAGCAAACCCTGGAATACTTTGGGGTTGGGGGAGGGACAGCAGATTCACTTCTAGGACTGGTAGGATCAAGGATAGATGAAATAGACTATAAACTACGACTAATGATGCAGGGTGTTGATCAAGTGAAGGAGGCAGGATTGCTCAGTATAGGTTGTTGAAAGAAGGGAGCAACATGTGTTTGGAGTTCAGAGAGAAGGCAGGCGTGGGGTCTTCATAAGAAATAACAGCAGGATTGGGAGTAGCAGTGAGTGCGTGGGGTGTGTATTTCCATTTCAAGTCCATTATCAGAAATTGGACCAGTCTAGGAGAACCTAAAATGAACTTCTCAGAAATGAATTGTGCAGTCAATTTTTACCTTTAGGGAGGACACAATTTGATGAATGTGTCATGAAAAAGGGTTATTTTAAGCATTCCTGGGAGAAAAAAAAAAACAATTCTAGAAGAGCAGTTTTAACAATTCAGAGAAATGTTGGGGGAGAACATACAAGGAGATTAAGAAACACAAACTTTTGTTTCATTTTAAACAGCAAAACTACAACCAAATAGTGCCCCAAAGGAAGGATTCTGTTTGAATTGGAAAGTGTAGCTCCTTGAAACCACTATCAAAGGGAATGAACATTATTTGATGTTGTTTCAAGCTCTGTGCAAATTATATCAGCTTCTGCATTACACACATTTAATAGAGGGACAGAGAATAAAACAGGGGAACATTAATTGAACCAGAGGTCAGGAGGTACCAATAAAAAGTTCCAAGCACAAGAAGTCTGATGTCCAAACCAAGGGTGTGAGATGAATGTCTCATCTAAGCGGCCAGGGTTCTAGCTCTAGAAAAGCAGGGTCCTCTACCCCAGGAACGTAAGGTCAGGGGGAACCTCTCCCCCTTTACTTGAAGGCCTTGTGTCAGGCAGGTGGATAAGAGTACTAGCATATCAGCACAGCAATGTTGGGAAGTTGCCTGGGCCCCTGCCTTGGGTCAACTATAAACCTCTCAGGAGGGGAAAATATTAGGAAAATAAACACTGCAAGTAAATGATCTTTAAGAAATCAGTATTCCTCTTCCAGACATGTGGGTTCCCTGCCTGCATGCTCTCTTCTAGACCACCCTGTCAGTTCCAGACTCATGGAGTTCCATTCACAACAGCCCTGAGCCTACTTTCGGGGCCTGCACAGTCCTCTTGCTTTGGTCTGTCGTAATAAAAATACTCAGCAGCTAAAAGTGCTTCACGAGGATGTTTTAATCTCACATCCTCTGGGATTATACCATCTACTCCACAATCAGCCACTGACTGCAAAAGAGAAAGTGCAGGAGGTGTCCCCTAATCTCTGAATACTCCAAATATGGACTGGTCCCAGAAAAATTCAAGGAGGTGTTAATACTGAAGACCCTAAGTATTAAGGAAGTTGCTCAGAATTTAGAAAGAATCAATGCATAGAATAACTGAACCTCTTTGGGAAGGAGAAACACAGAACAAGTACTATTGTTTAGGTATGCATTTTCATGAATGTGTGAGAAGTGAGCAGAGCAGTAATTCTTTGCAAAGCGCATTTGGCACATGAACAAAAAACTAGCAATAGTTTACCATGCACAAAGAAGCAACAATCATATCACCCTTCCAAACGCTTGGGTCACCCTTTGAGGATGAAATTTGGGAAACTGCAATCGATGCGGCCAGCTCTAAAAGGAACTGATGATTAACAGTCAGGTTCCCCAAGAGATCTAGGGAGTCTCGGGTTGAGAGTTGGAGAAAAGTGACTGGAATGTGATTATTCCTGAGAGACCTTGAGCTTCACCAAGTGAAAAATTCTGGTTCTGAACTAACAAATGAAGCAACAGAGAAAGGGCTTTCGGGGCAAAGGAGAGAAACAAAGAGATGAGAAGGGCAATTGACACAGATAAAGCACTTATTATGTGCTGGGCACAGCCACCCAACAATTCAAGGAGGTGGGTGATAGGATTCTCATTTCATAAGTGGAAGCTTAGGAAGTTTAGGACACCAGCCTGAGATCACACATGAGTAATCAGCACAACTGAGACTTTAACACAAATGACACGAAACAAGAGTTGAGAGGTGTCACTCAGAGAAAAGGGCATCTAGATGAGGGCCTTTGACAGAAGGTAGCTGGAATAGGCACATGGAAAAGAATGCTCTACACTTCACAGCTTGAAGACATTGGCCATTATCGTCATCTCTCTCCCATTTCTTGGATTTCATGATTATTCACCAAATAACGATCTGAAGGTCATTTGGATGTCCATAGACTAGCCAGGAGGGAAAGAACTGTCTGCTCAGTGAAAGTGACTATAGAAGACACAGCCAAAGTTGACCCCCAATGAATCATGCCCTTGTACATTGCCTGCCTTTGGGTTCAAGCTTATAATCAAGACGTGTAGCTTGCTTACCATCAATGGACTATGGTGAAAATAATGGATGTCCTTCTTACGATGAAGTTTTGGTATCTAACACTCTGCCTTGGCACTAGACTAGAATTCCCCTGCTGTCCTTGGAAAAGCCACTGGAGTGGCCCAATGGCAGGGAACCATGGGCAGCCTCTAGAGGTGGAGCATGGTCCCCGGCCAACAGCTATTAAGATTTAGGGTCTTGATAACCTGTAAGAGTCTGATAACCTCAATGAAATGAATTCTGCCGTCAACTTGAGTGCACCCAAAAACAGTTTCTTCCCCAGTCAAGTCTCCAGATGAAAACACAGACTGGGCTGACATCTTGATGGCAGGCTGATGAGACCCTAGGTCAGAGGACCTCTAGCTGTTCCAGACTCTTGACCCCCAGACACTGTGAAATAGTAAATACGCGTCATGTTAGTTGGTAATTTGTTATGCAGCAATACAAAACAAATACGCTGAGTTTCCAGTCTACTTGTTAGAGCAAAGAACAGAAAGTATACGCTCTCTGTGTACTCGTAACTGCAATTGGCGAGTGAAGTCTGTGTGCAGGCACGAGCATGTGTATACCGACGAGCTACGCACACAGACTACATGAGGGCCTAGTACCTAGAGAAGCCGAGAGGATAGAGAAATGCATGTCAAGAAATTAAAGTAAGGTAAATGAAGGTGAGCCCCTGGCATTCATGAATCTCTGATCCTTTCCACCCTGATACTATATGCATCTTAGGGCAATGGTTAAGAGCCTCGTGTCAGAAAATCAATTATTTTTCTGCTGTGTGATTTTAAGAAAATTATTTAAACTCAATGGCTCATTTTTCTAATCCACAAAATGAAAATGATCATAGTACCTACTTCACAGAGTTGATGAGCACATTAAATGAGATAATATAGGCTAACTGCTTAGAAGCAGGCCTGCCACAAAGTGAACCCTATGTAAACATTTGCTCTTGGGAATCCACAGCTAAAAAGTAAGGAGTCCATAATTTGGCTATTGTTGTGGTTTATATATACAATGGAATACTACTTGGCAATGAGAAAGAATGAAATCTGGCCCTTTGTAGCAACGTGGATAGAACTGGAGAGTGTTATGCTAAGTGAAATAAGTCCTACAGAGAAAGACAGATACCATATGTTTCACTCTTATGTGGATCCTGAGAAACTTAACAGAAGACCATGGGGGAGGGGAAGGAAAAAAAAAAGTTACAGAGAAGGAAGGAGTCAAACCATAAGAGACTTTTAAAAACTGAGAATAAACTGAGGGTTGATGGGGGGCTGGGGGGGGAGGGGAAAGTGGGTGATGGGCATCGAGGAGGGCACCTGTTGGGATGAGCACTGGGTGTTGTATGAAAACCAATCTGACAATAAATTTCATACTAAAAAAAAAAAGTAAGCAGTCAGTTGTGAAGCAGGAAGTAGGACAAGCGGTCTCCATAGTCAACCTCTATATCCCAATGCCTGCAAGAAGGTCCAGGAAGAGGCCCCCACGCTACAATATTATGGGTGGAGAAATTGGTCCTTGGTGCACAAACCCAGATGTACAGCCACACATCTATCACCATTGAGATCTGTTTCCTAACTTGTCCGCTGTGTACCAGCGAACAGCAAATAAAAACCAAAATAATGTAAGAATAAAACAACTTTGTCTTCCATGCATAATAGATGGTAATAAATCATTCATCAGCAGAAAACCAAGTGAGTGGTCATGCATTTCAGCAAATAAATCACCAGCAACATTTCTGGAAACTGAAACAAGAAACATCTGCAGGGAATCAAGCAAACCTACCAAGATGGATAACTCAGATGCACCATTAGTCTGAATTAGAGTCTCACTGATTTTAGGGTAAAGTCCATCTCCCAGCTGATGACTCTAATCTCAGGTGTTATTGTATAATTTGACCTTGTCTGACCGAAATTAGAGCCCTAAATAATCTGCTCTCTGGCATGTTGATGGAATTTCTAACCAATTGAAAAATGAAGTTTCTTGGTCATCAGCTAGGAAACTGGAATCTCAAAATCCATTTGGGCCAGAGATGTGCTGCTGACACATTCTGATACAAGTTGAAAATCAGGAAAGTGATTCTGACAAATCAAACACAATTTTAATGATGAAATCTCTCACCCTAAGGGAAAGATTTAAGAAATTGCCTATCAAAGAAAGTCATAAAATCTTGAAGCTGAAAGGGACTTTAGAAATTAATGAGCTCAGTATTGGTGTGGTAAGATTAAGGTGGTTTTTCTCAAGATCAAAGCTAGTGAGAGTGAAAGCTACGAATAAGGCTCAAGTCTGTAACTTCCGAGCCCAGGATAAGATGGGAGCCTAGTTCTGGGTGTATGAGAGGTAAAGCCCCATGAAAAATGAGGAAACTGCGATTCAGGGTGGTTAGGTAACTGACCCCTGTTTTCAGCCCACTCATTGAATCAGAGACCTTTAACATGGCTTTGTGTCACCAGTAGAAAGGAAACAATGTGGGAAGCAGGAGTGGCCCCATATCATCATTCCCAATGACCTCCTGGTAGAAATCATACTTCCTCGATCCACAGCTCTGGGCTCTACAGCATTTGAAGCCCTCTTCTTCAAAGAGGTGCAAGGATCACAGAGAACTCCAAGATGCCACTGGCTCTTGTATACTTTGTGTTCCTGTGTCTAGGGCTCATCAGACAAAAAGGAGTCACCATATTATCACAGAACATTGACACTGCTCAGCAAGAGGAGGTAGGACTGCCGCTAAGTGACAGAGGCAGAGAAAATCTGTCCATCTTGGGTGATCCACTTGGACATCACTTGGTACTCCCTTACCAGATGGTGACAATTATTGGGCAAGTGGAGCAATTCTGGCCCAAGAAGGCAATGGTCATCAGGATCTGAGGCTTCCTGAGGAATGAGGGTTTGAGTTGTAAATATGTAACCCACCAAAACCCACCAAAACCGCAGAGGCAACTACTGAGGGTAAGAGAGACTTAGAATGGATAGTGGAAGAAGGAGACGACAGATACTAGTTCCGGTCCGACAAGGACTTGCGGCAAAAAGGTCTGCAAACCATCCCACTAAACTCCCTATCCTAAGTTTCTCCTCGGACTGACAAGACCATCCCAATAAAATCAAAGAGTAACACGGTGCCTGTCAGGGACTGGGGAGAGGGGGGAATGGGGAATTCCTAGTCAGTAGGTGCAAAGTTTCAGTTATGCAAGATGAGTAACATTATACCTGTAGTTAACAATACTGTGTCCTACACTTAAAAATTTGTTTAAGAGGGTAAACCTCATGTTAAACGTTCTTACCAAAATAAAACAAAATAAATTTAAAAGACTAAGAGAGAGAGAGAGAGAGAGAGAGAGCTACCAGAGCCCTTAAGAAGTTGTTCTTCACATATGTAGTGAGAAGTGGGTTTGCCAAGTACAGGGGTGGACTGTCACAGACCCAGATATGGACTGCTCAGGTGACCCTTCAAGAATGAACTTGCTGCCCAGATGCTGCCAGCTGTTAGTCCCTCAGTGTCCACTTCAGCTAAGCTCAGGCTCTTTTCAGAGCTGTCTCCAGACAGTGACTGATCTTAGGTATGGTAGTCAAGACTACACTCTTCTGGGGAGTCATTAGCAAATGGCTGAGGAGGACAGCGATGCTAGGGTCTCCCATGTTCATCCAATGTGGGACACGTTCTATAGGAAGTCTCTGCTCCGGAGCTCGCCTTTGGGCCATTGAGGACTTGGTCAGATCCCGGTCAGACTCTGATAGCTTCTCCTGCCCAGTCCTGCCTCTTCCTCTTTTCCTTTCATAGTAATAAACCTTTTTCAGCCCCACCTCCTTCTCTCCACCTGCTTCTCAGAGAACGCAACCCATGACTCCTGAAAATATACCAGGAAAGACTTGAGACTTTGCTTTCAATAGTATTTATAAATTCATCCCCAAATGTGAACTCTGTCTCCACCCTAGATGAGTTGATTATATTCTTAGCTAAATGTCCATTCACCTCAGTCTAACCTACTTTCCTTCACGTGCCTTACACTCTTGTGAGGCTTGCAAATAACCTAAATCACTCAGAGGATATGGAGAGAGAGTCAAAATTCCAGCATTTATATTAGTGACACTTATAAATAAATATGCGTATGAGCTACAGAATCTATGTTTATATTTATGTTTCATAGTTACATTCTTCTATATATGAGAATGCTGTAGAAATAGTACATTTGGGCGCCTGAGTGGCTCAGTCGGTGAAGTGTCCAACTCTTGGTTTCAGCCCAAGTCACGATCTCACAGTTTGCGGGTTCAAGCCCCGCATCAGGCTCTGCACTGCCAGCTTGGGATTCTGTCTCTCTCTCTCTCTCTTTGCCTCTCCCCTGCTCCTTCCCTATCTCTCTCTCTCTCTCTCTCTCTCTCTCTCTCAAAAATAAATAAACATTAAAAAAAAAAAAAGAAATGGAACATTTGACCAATCACTTCCATCATAAAATGATCCAAAACCAGTGAGCGATGGGCTCATTCTAAATAGACAACTGTTTCATGAGAACTTGATATATTCCTTATCATACTATTGGTCACTGGGAGAACAATGACAATAAGAGAGAGTCCATAACCTTAAATAGTTCACGAGCCAGGGGAGAGAGGCGTGCTAACAGATTATTGCACTTAACTAAACAGCTTATTTGGGTTTGGGAACTATTTGGCAGAGGGAGACTCCATTTTATTTTCATGCACACCTTCCTCTAGGTTCATCATTCGGTTATATAAGCCTGCACCGATGGGAGAACTAGCAAAATCTGAATGAAATGTGAAACGAACTTTGCTTTCAGGCATTATTTAGTTACCCATATTTTGTCATCCTCATTGATCAAACACTTGTTTTAGCCCAGTCAGCTTTCAAGACAGAGCCCTCTTCCCTGAACTATGTGTGTCTAAGCAGCAAATTACTGATATCTGAGATGATGAAACTTGAGATAGCTCCCCGAAGTAAGGTGGACTGGAGTTGCGTAGGTTTTTGTGTTTGTTTGTTTATTTTAATTTTGGCCTAGAATAGAAGAATTGGGCCCAGAAGGGCTAAACAGTCCGTTCCTGAGTCACGTGGGTCAGTGGTCTAAGGGTATTATTTCGCATCATAAACAACAGGGCCCCCGGACCAACATCATTCTCCCGCTGCAGGCGCTGCATGGGTCCCGGGAAGCTCTTAGCTGGCTTCCAAGGGAGCACACAGGTTTTGCTGAAGTCTGGGCCCCTTTTGTTTTGTTTTTCCCCCTCAGGCAGGAAACCTGCCTCTGAGTGGCGAGTTATTGGAGCTCTGTTGTTTCCAATTTTTGCATTCATGTGATCTCGTGGGGTTGATGGGGTTTGTTATGAGACTTGTTCAATGAAATGCAAAACGAAGCCCCTTTAGCAACAGCCATCCTTTTTGATAGAGTCAAATAAATATTTTGCTAGTTTCTTTCTTCTCTCAACTTTGTAAATGAGGCAGAGATGCCTGGGGGAGGCATATGACATTACTCATACATTCCCCACTCACTACAATTTTTCAAAGGAGGAAATGAGGAGGAGAGTGAAGCAGGGGGAAGTTAAAGAAGAGAGAAGAAGGATGCATGATAATGTGGCTCCAGCAGTTGCCCCAAGGACATACCCACCGTGCTGTGGAGGCTATAAGGCCAAAATCTAACCTAAGGGGGGGGGGGGTTCCATTTCATCAGGTATATGAGTTTCACTATTACCGTTAGGATGCTGCTCCATTTTTAAACAATTGCCTTTGAAAACCAATATTCGGAACAATGATATAAGGAATGTTGCAATTGTCCAACCCTCAGAAAACAAATAAGCAATCTATTACATTTCCATTCCAGTAGAATCTCCAGGAAAGTGTCACAAGTAAATCAACACTTCCAAGAAAAATTTACATCACTTAGAAAAAGGAATTAAAAAGAAAGCAATGAAATGATTTCACTCATATGTGGAATTTAAGAAACGCAATAGATGAAGGTAGAGGCAGGGAAGGACAAATAAGATACAAACAGAATGGGAGGCTCACCCTAAGAGACTCTTCAATACACAGAACAAACTGAGGGTTGCTGGAGGGGAGATGGGGGGGACGGGCTAAATGGGCGATGGCATCAAAGAGGGCACTTGTTGGGATGAGCACTGGCTGTTGTGTGTAAGTGATGAATCACTGAGTTCTACTCCTGAAGCCAAGACTACACTGTATGTTAACTCACTTGAATTTAAGTAAATACATTAAAAAAAAAAAAAAAGAAAGAAAGAAAGAAAGCAATGTCATCATTGTCTTTTTTTCAGCTATACCTCCAAATTTTAAGGTAACAGCAGCTCCCTTTCCCAGTGACTGGGCTGAAATAGGACTGGAGGGGATCTGGGTGGAAAAGAATTGCAAAGAAGAGATCATGGGGTGAGGGTCCAGGAAAGCTGAAATGTAACAGCAGTGGGGGGCATCCAGGTAGAGGAAAAGCATTGAGGTAGAGGAAAGCTTGTCCTGAGCTATCCTCCCTCGGAGCTCCTTACCACCTGTCGCTTGGGTAACTCACCCAAGGCTAAGCTATTTCTTGCAAACCTTGGCAGCTCCCTCCGCCAGCCTCAGTTTGCAGGTCTGACCTGGTATTTCTGCGTGATCTTGTGTCGTCTGCAACGGCTGGTGCGAGGCAGGGTCTGGAGCCCAACTTCGGAGCCCCAATCCCATCATTGTCCCTGCTTCCAGGTCTCCCCACCACAGGAGGTGCCCTCAGGCTCATACCGGCAAACAAAATATGATTTTTCCTAGAAAGGGGCGATTATTCAATAATTACAACGTGCTGCAGGGCTCCTAGGGTCAGGGGAAACCAAACGCCGTGGTTTCCTAGGGCTGCCTTAACAAACTACCACAGACTGAGTGGCTTAAAAACAGCAGAAATCTAATTGTTCTGGAGGCTAAAAGGTTGGGATTAAGGTGTCAGTAAGGCTGGTTTCTTCTTAGGGCCCATTCTCCTTGGCTTGTGGATGGCCATCTTCTTCCCAAGTCTGCACATGGCCCGCCCTCTGTGCATGTCTGTGTCCTATCTCCCCTTATGAGGACACTAGTCAGATTGGATTAGGACCCACCCACCCCAGTAACCTCATTTGGCCATCATCACCTCTTTAGTGGCCCTATATTGTTACTCAGTCACATTCTGAGGCACTGCAGGCCACGGTCTCAACACATGGATGTTGAGAGAACACAACCCTGCCTGTAAGACCAGGCTCAGGCTTGAGCATCGAAGTGGGACTCCTGGAAGTTTCCACGCATATGACTCAATGGTTAGATCTACTTGGCCAACTCTGGGTCCACATATACGGTCTCCACCATATGGACCAGAAGCTGAAGGGAAAGAGCTAGAAACTTGCCTCTACCAATGGGCAAGTCTTGCCCGATTGCCCGACCTAGAGGCTAGAATCTAAGATCTTGTCCCATGTGAACAGGTCCAGGTCATCAAAATGGGGAGTAAAGCGAGGCCATGTGCCCTTTGAAGTGTAACATCCTACCCACTAGTAAAGGGAAGCTGAAGTTAAATCCCAAGTTCTGAACTATCTGATGAGCAACTTTGCCCCTGGGAAGGAGGAGCTGGAGGCTAAAGGTGGGCTGCAAAAACAAAAACAAAACCAAAAAGCTTTATTAGAAGCTCTCTCTTCTACAGTCAGAGGCTACGTCCATGTGGGGAATAGGACAGGAATCACTTTTCTTGCTCTGCTCTTTGCTTCCTGGCCATGACCCTCATGCCCGGAGAGCGTCTGCATTCTCCTCCTGTCTCCACCTTGGCTCTGCAGCCCAGCACCTGCCAGCAGGGCCTGGCTGTTCTAGCTCACTGCCCAGCAGGATATTCTCTGCCTGTTTCACAGTGTAGGAGCAAAGGATCCTCATCAGCTCCTCGAGACCCAAGCTCTGCCAGGAACTCGCTCTACATGAAATGTATAGATCAAAACCCCAAGGAGTTTGACATTTATATTTTTAATAGATTTCTTTCCCCCTTCTTAAAACACCCACGGGCTGTGACTGAAGTGGAAATGTGTTTGCTTTTAATTGCAGCCTGTGCTCCATCGGCTCCAGGGCTGGGAGTCCTCCCTCTCCTCAGAAGCGTAGCGTTTCTACCAAGCAGAGCTGAGAATGAGGAGAAGAACAAAAGGTCTGAAATGCCATGCGATCAGAAACTTCTTTTAAAACTCTTCAATAACAGAAATCTGGAGAGAGTTTGATTCATAGAGGAAGATCATTTAGAGGACAGGGCCACTAGAAATTCTTTTATAACTGTTTCCTGCAACCCCAAACCCCCATTGGGAGACGGGTTGCATTTCCCCTCATCGAAACGGTGAATACCGCCAAGTCTCTGAGAGCATCTTTCTGTAATAAACACTTATTGGATGCCTTGTAGTTTCTAAGGGGCCCGCAGACACAAATGACTATGGCTATGCTTCAAGTTGCTCAGAACCTGGTGTATCCAAAGTGGTTCTTCAGACAGCATAGATGCCCCGGAGGGACAAAACGAGAAACCTTTGCTCCTCCTGAGTCCAGGTGGCCTCAGGACCAAAGTTCTCCTGAAAGTATCACTTAGAACATTTTCAAGCAACCTCAGATTCAGATTCGCACATCTGAATCTCATACTCTGTTCTGTGTTGTGAATCAGGATTAGTTACAAATATTAAGAAGCCTGCTTTCTCAAATAAGAGGATTATAAGCATCCTTTAGAGGTCTCAGAGTTCAATTACTAACATCTCTGCATAATAATCAGGGGTTTTCCTTCAGCTGGGATATGTCATTATGATGAGGAAGGCTGGGTGGGAGGCTGTTCAGAAGATATATATTCCCAGTCCCAACCGTTGCATCTAAACAGACTCTGAGCAGTGCTCGCAAAAGGAGCCCAAGGCAGGCAAGAGACTCCCTCACCCCTGCCTCTCCCTCCCACGAAGCTTCAGACCTTAGTGCTTCCAGTTGCTTTGCCCCTCCTCCCTGATGCCAGAGAATAAATTAGAGTCTTTTTGTATCAGAGAAGACCGAGCATATACCCACAGAGCAAGGCTGGTCCTGCCTTACATCCAGACCAACTAAGCCCTAACTTGCAATGACACGGCCATCCCAGTTGGGTAAGAGCTGACGCTTATTTCCCCACAAGGCATGTCGATTTGGTTCCAAATGCGCCTGTAGCCCATCCTCATCCCACCTGAATACAAGTAGAAATAAGTTCTCTCTCCCCTCAACCGCATCCTGTAGCTCTGTCACACAGTGCATCCTGTCACACAGAGACATCTGGCTCCTTCCTTTCCAAATCCTAACATTTGCTCTCTCCCCCTCCCCATGCCCCCCACCTAACCCCCACCAGACGTTCTTTGCTAACACCGTAAGACAGATCCCCTTGCGTGTGAGAATATTGTGTGTAAGCATACTGTTGCCATTTTAGAGATGAGAACACTGAGACACAGAGCATATAAGGGAATTATTTGTATGCATACTCACAGCGAGTAGTGGAAATAGTCAATTCATGGCCTTTCCTCTATACAGAGGACCAATGGTGTAATAGCGATACCCTACAATTTTGAGCTTTGTGGGAAATATATATATATATATATATATATATATATATATATATATATATTTTAGGAATATTGTTTTATTTTGCTGTCACCATCACTGCTGTCTGGGAAAGGCAGTATGGCCCTCCCACAGGAGATATCCACGTACGGGCACTGGAGTCCAGCATTCCAGAATCCCATCTGAACTCTATCCCTGACTAGCTGAGAACACTCGGATGATCCCTTCTTGTATCTGAGACCCCTTTTCTTGTCTAAAAGTGAGGGAGGTGGGGCATAATCCATAATCCTGATATGCTGACCTACCGAGTAAGCTAGAGTGGACAGGAGGCACATTACCTGGCATTTGATAGTGGCCCCATTGAGTTCAACTCTCTTTTCACCTGCCTTAATTCCACACTGGGTTAAGTTGAATTAGGTCATCTGTAAGGGGTTTTTGTTTGTTTGTTTGTTTTTTAAGGTTTAAAATTTGATTTAAAATGTCCTTAGCCATTTCTTATTCCCTTCCTCCTTGTAGCTATGTTGACAATGTTTTATTCACAGGCGAGTTCTTTAGGGAATTTGATCGAGATTGATAGGCTGGGGTTTTAATCCAAGCATACATCCGTGGGCTACAATTGTGCTGATTCTAGATGAGTCTAAGTGACATCAGAGGGAACTTCCCTCTCCCCATCCTCCTCCGCCTCCCAGGCTAATATTATTAACATCAGCCAGAGGCAAGGAAGTGATAGGTACAAGCAACAGACAGGGTAAATGAATTATCTCAAGCTACTTATTCCTTGGCAGTGAGGCAAGCGACCTAGCAATCCATCATCAGTGAAACTCCCAGTTTTCCCGAATGAGTTGGCATAGTGCCCCCACTGGCTTGCATTTTCAGCCTAGTTTCTAAAGAAAAATTGAGGACATTCTGTTCACAGTTTCTTTCTCCTTGCTACTTTCTTTCCATTGAAAAATAAGTGCTTATTAATTCCGAGATCAATGAAAGAGTAGACAGGAAGCTTGATAGTTAGGAATAGAGAGAACCCGAGGTTAAAAACAAAGTCTGCACTAGATCTGCTTTTAAATATTGATGCCAAAGTCACTGGAGGTTATGCGAGGTTAACAGTTGATGATGTTGCTGCTCAGCTCTATCCAACTTGCAGATTAATTCTCTCCTTTGCAAAGAACCCCACCATTTCGTTAGGGCTTCACTCTACCAACTTGTTTTGTCTCTTTTCAATTTATCTAATTTGATGAACCAAATCCTTTGCACGGAAACACCTGTATCGCCCACCGCCCCAACCCCACAGAAAAGGAAAAATAACAATAGTTGAAAAATGTATCCAATCGACCAGAAGCAAATGCATTTCTAATTAAAGATTATAAATGTGGGTCACCCTTCAGAACAAGCAAACACAAGTCAAGCATCATTCTTCTTGATTTGTTCCGGGTCATTGTTTCTCCTCTGCCTGGCTGCAGAGCACTAATGGATCCTCTTGATAAAAATTCATTTTTTCATCCATCTGTTATATTGTACTTTTAATGTCAATTTCTCCTAATGTATCTTGATGTCACCCCAGCCCCAGCTGCAAACACCCCACACTTTATTCGAATAAAGTCTCACGTCTCCAGTCCTCTAAATGAGGGAAGTAGCTCCAAGACCATTTTCTCCTCCTGCATTTGCAGTTTCAAGTTTCAGCATATGTTAGCATAATGCTTTCATTCGATACCACTTCCAAAGGCAGATGCCCTTCTGAATCAATTTCTTGATTCAGAACCAGGTCAAATCAAATAAACAATTTATAGACCTAAAAGGGGGGTGGGGGGAGATCTGATAGCAACAAATGTCAAAGGCAACAGAGAAGAGAATATTGCATTTGGGACACAATTCTTACACCATAGAAAGTTCTGTTCTACCCTAATTAAACGGGGAAATGCAAGGGGAAAAGTCCTCCAATCCTTCCATGCTGTCTTGACAAGTGAGGAGAGCTTTTAAAGTAAGAAATGTGCACCCAGATCACTTCCCAAACTCGTGTGTGAATTACAAAGTTACATACTAGAAAGGTGAGGGTGGCTAGAAGCAAACCCAAACCTCCACATCCCTGCTCTGATTGTGACTCCAGATGCTAGAAGCAAGACTAGGGGCCATCGGGGAAAGTGTCACAAGATGATGCGACTGAAATATTAAGGACAAACAGTGATGTGAGAGGAGAAGCGGGGAAGCTGAATGGGACACAGCTTCCAGATGAAGCACTGAAGCACAGGGGATTCAAATGATTTGTTAGAGATTAATGTCAGCAGTCACAACCCCCAAATCAGACTGTTGCAGTTGGGTCATAACTTGTAGACTTTGCAATATATTGAAAGCTTTTAAAGGGCACATGATGACTGTGAAAAGCAGTGTTTTAGGACAAGGAGTGAGTATATTAGTCAAGGTTCTCTGAAGAAACAGAACCAATAGGATAGATAGATGATAGATGATAATTAGATAGATGATATATAGATATATAGGTAGATAGATAGATAGATAGATAACAGATGATGATGATAGGTAGATGGTGATACATAATAGATAGATGACAGATGGATAGATAGATAATAGGTAAATGATAGATCGTTAGATAGAGATAGATGGATGATAGATAGATGATAGATAATAGATAGATGATAGATTAATAGATAGATAATAGACAATGGATAGATGGATAGATACATAGATAGATAGAAGATACATCTTTAGATCTATATAGACAGATATTTCTAGATATAAAGGTAAATAATAGATGATAGATAGATAATGATGATGATAGATCGGTAGATAGATGATACATAATAGATAGATGACAGATGGATAGATAGATAATAGGTAAATGATAGATGGATAAATAGATGATAGATGGATGATAGATAGATGACAGATAAATAGATAATAGATGATGGATGGATGGATAGATAGAAGATAGATCTTTAGATCTATATAGA